>NC_064616.1:697309994-697613024 GCF_023898315.1 Schistocerca nitens | reverse complement strand
TAGATATATGCCGGCCGAAGTGGCCGTGCGGTTAAAGGCGCTGCAGTCTGGAACCGCAAGACCGCTACGGTCGCAGGTTCGAATCCTGCCTCGGGCATGGATGTTTGTGATGTCCTTAGGTTAGTTAGGTTTAACTAGTTCTAAGTTCTAGGGGACTAATGACCTCAGCAGTTGAGTCCCATAGTGCTCAGAGCCATTTGAACCATTTTGAACCATAGATATATGAACCTCTCATCGGCCCAACAGCCACCAAACCCTCTGCTGAGTGGCTCATTTTTCTATCATAACACCTTTGTGCCACACTGGCTGAGAATTCTGACGCACAGGCTCCCTGTATCAATTTGCAGCATGTTCAGTAAATTCATTTACTTGGTTGACCGAATCACCATGAACTAGTGACAGTGCATACATTCAACTTTATTTTGTAATCACCAAAATAAAATCACGTAACTTCCGCCAACACAGAACTGCCAACAATGTAGGACACAGAATTTTAAATAGGAAGTGTTCCTTTCCACTTGAGCTACTCTATTGCGCTATCTGTTTGTTGAAAACGTCGTGCAGTGCAAAAGAAAACGTATAACTGTTTGTCTCCCGTAAGTATTGACCTGGCCATTTTCATTATCCCACAGTGCTGTGGAATGCAGAAGTTCTGGAGGCATTGTTCTAGTCTTCTGGAGCTGTTACAGCTATGTGTCGCCTAGTAGCACAGTCTGCTTTCGGCCGGTGAGTGGCGAGGACGTCTTGTTTACGTCCCGTCCGCAGAGTCGCGAACGCGCGTAGTTTGTTTACTTCCTCGCCGCAGCTAATACTCGCGTCCGTTAACACTGAGTCGCCATGGCTCATTCGTACAGAAAAGCTACCATCAAGATCAGCTTCCAGTCCGACTACGCACGACCACGAGCCTTTGAAGTCGAACGATTCATCCGTGAGGAAGTTCAAATACCAACACAGCACATCATCGGTATCCACCTATCCATCACAAGTAGCGTCGTTTACGTCAAGATGGTCGATGACGAGTTATGTCACGCAGTTGTGAACAGATGCGCGGACACTCTCAAGTTCAAACACTCCGATGGTCACGTCGGAGAGGTTACTGTTGACCATGCTGGACTAGGATTACGCACACCAAGAGTCTTCGAACTCCCTTTTGAAGTACCACCGGACGTCGTTACCTCAGCTTTCCGCCCTTATGGGACGGTAATTAGCCACGTGGCCGAAAAATGGAACACCTTCGAGACGTACCAGGTCCTCAACGGCGTCCGACAAATGAAAATTGAATTAAAGAAACATGTGCCATCCTGCTTACTCATAGGTGGCTGTCGAGCAATAGTAATGTACGACGGACAACCTCGTACTTGTTCTGGTTGCGGCCAGGGGGGTCATGTGCGCTCGGCGTGTATTCAACGTCGAGTTACACAACTTCCATTACACGACACAACAGCACCTCCTACGCTCACGGCCCTCCCCCTCAATTACGCTGAGGTGACACGATCGACCGTCATGACAGACGACAACTCCCCCCCCCTCCCCCCCCCCGGAAGACCGGAAGACAGGAAGCGTTAGAATGCGCACCTGTCGCCGGTCCTGGATTGACCAACACCATTACGGTGTCTGCAGAGGTTGAAGAACGCCGCCCATCGACTCCGCATGAAGATCCGGACGAGAGAATGGAACTCGATGCTAGGGTTGTACCGACCTCTGCCTTTCTACCTGAAGGGGATGCTATACGGGAACCACAAACTCTTTCGGGCACAGAAACCCACGTCCGCAAACAAAGGTCACCGAGAAAACATAAAAAGCGACGTCGCACACCCTCAGACGATTGCCTCCAGCGGACGTCTTCTCCAGTTGACGACCGGACGGCCGACGAAACGACGAGGAAAATGGATGACACGACATCGCCCTCACCTGTCACTTTGTCTGATTTTGACAAACCCGATTCCGCTCTCTCGGACAAACGGATGGCCAGCACAGCACCCGCCGTTGGTACACAACCGGAAACAACTGCGGATTCACCCTTAGTCACTCAACCCACAAATGTTCTACCGCAGCCATCGTTAACTTACGGACCTTGGGCGGATGACATTGAAGACGATTCTACGGCCGCTGTGGTGGATGAGGAGAGGGGTCTCTCCTCCCACACATCGGCCCCTCCCGAGTAGCAACAGATGACGACGCGGACGCGGCCAGCAGATCACAGGCCCCACCTTTTACGGCGACACTGACGGCGGCCCCCACCGCAGGAGACGATCTACAGACCTATCGCTTAACGACCATCAACATTAACACCATTCGGACACGTACGAAGTTGAAACTTCCTGGCAGATTAAAACTGTGTGCCCGACCGAGACTCGAACTCGGGACCTTTGCCTTTCGCGGGCAAGTGCGCTACCATCTGAGCTACCGAAGCTCGACTCACGCCCGGTCTCACAGCTTTACTTCTGCCAGTATCTCGTCTCCTACCTTCCAAACTTTACAGAAGCTCTCCTGCGAACCTTGCAGAACTAGCACTCCTGAAAGAAAGGATACTGCGGAGACATGGCTTAGCCACAGCCTGGGGGATGTTTCCAGAATGAGATTTTCACTCTGCAGCGGAGTGTGCACTGATATGAAACTTCCTGGCAGATTAAAACTGTGTGCCCGACCGAGACTCGAACTCAGGACCTTTGCCTTTCGCGGGCCAGTGCTCTACCATCTGAGCTACCGAAGCACGACTCACGCCCGGTCTCACAGCTTTACTTCTGCCAGTATCTCGTTTCATATCAGCGCACACTCCGCTGCAGAGTGAAAATCTCATTCTGGAAACATCCCCCAGGCTGTGGCTAAGCCATGTCTCCGCAGTATCCTTTCTTTCAGGAGTGCTAGTTCTGCAAGGTTCGCAGGAGAGCTTCTGTAAAGTTTGGAAGGTAGGAGACGAGATACTGGCAGAAGTAAAGCTGTGAGACCGGGCGTGAGTCGTGCTTCGGTAGCTCAGTTGGTAGAGCACTTGCCCGCGAAAGGCAAAGGTCCCGAGTTCGAGTCTCGGTCGGGCACACAGTTTTAATCTACCAGGAAGTTTCATATCAGCGCACACTCCGCTGCAGAGTGAAAATCTCATTCTGGAGACGTACGAAGTTGTCGCTGCTCCAAGACATGCTCAATGCAGCAGACGTTGACATTGTCTTTCTCCAAGAAGTCTTCGTCGCCGATTTCCCGGGTATGTATGGTTATACGGCTCATGTGTCTCACGCCTCGCCAACTAACAGTGGAGTCGCAATTCTCCTCAGAGAGGGCCTCGAGGCGGACGAAGTCTGATATTTCCCCGACGCTAGAGGAATGGCCGTAACGCTGCAAGGCGTCCGGTTTTTCAATGTGTACGCCCCTTCCGGAACGAATCGCCGTCGTGACCGATCAATTTTCTTCGCAGAAGGAATAGCGCCGCTTTTTCAAAAATAGTTCAAATGGCTCTGAGCACTATGGGACTCAACTTATGAGGTCATTAGTCCCCTAGAACGTAGAACTAGTTAAACCTAACTAACCTAAGGACACCACAAACATCGATGCCCGAGGCAGGATTCGAACCTGCGACCGTAGCGGTCTTGCGGTTCCAGACTGCAGCGCCTTTAGCCGCACGGCCACTTCGGCCGGCGCCGCTTTTTCAGGGCAGGCACGATGACTTGATATTAGGGGGCGATTTCAGTTGCACCCAAGCACCTAAAGATCAGCTGCCACGCCATTCACCTTGCCCCGATCTTGGGACACTCATCGGCGATCTCCAGCTGGTAGATACATGGGAACATGTCCGATGAAATCGACCGGGATACACCCATTTCACTCGTCTAGTCGCATCGATAGGATTTACGTCTCCCGTTCTCTCGCGGCAACGGTGAGTGACGCGGAGGTGTGGCCAGTAGCCTTTTCTGATCACGAGGCCTATAAATGTGCCGTCACCCTTCGTCGCCAACGGGTGTGGCGCAGCCGACATCCCTGGAAATTAAACCTTGCTCATCTCGCTTCTCCGGATTGTCGACGCGCCATCGAACACACGTGGAGTATGTGCGTCCGCCTCCTCCCAACGCATCCTACGTCGATTAGTTGGTGGTTAACCTGCGCCAAGCCGGCCTTACGGCGAACCTTTATTATGTATGGTCGTGAGACTGCTGCTTGGAGGCGGCAGACCCTTGATTTTTATTTCACCGTCCTTCGCGAATGCGCCTCCTTGCCACCCACACCGGAGTGACAGTTGACAGTTCAGCGTGCGAAAGCACAGATCGTAGCCCATATGCGCCGACACCTCGACGGGACGATCGTCCGAGCGCGAACACAAGACAGACTCGCAACGGAACGACCCACCATGTACCACGTCACCCGAGAACGTATACTGCGAAGACGGGCGCTGATACATGCCATCACCACTGAGGACGGCCGTCATCACACCACACAACGCGATATTGATGCAGCCTTCTTCGACCATTACACACGACTTTATTCTGCTCAATGTTCCGACCCGACGACGGTGACAGCAGTCTGGCAGCTGGTTTACGGCATTGTCCCACAGGATTTACAAACTGAATTATTGAACGACATTACGGAAGACGAAGTTATCGACGCCATCGGTGAAGGAGCGGCGAATAAGTCTCCTGGCCCCGACGGGCTCCCTGTGGAGTTTTATAGAACTTTCCAGTATTTACTGGCTCCCAAGTTAACAGACATCTGTCGGGAGCTTATGTCCCCCGCGGTGCCGCTCCCTGCGACCTTCGTAGAAGGAATAATTATACCGGTTCACAAACCTAAAAGTTAGGCTCGAATACAAGCTTACCGCCCGCTAACACTCGTCAACTGCGACATGAAGATATTCACCAGACTATTAGCAAACGGTCTACGTCCGACCCTACCTTACGTCATCTCGCCAGATCAGACTTCCCTAGGGGGTATCAACAACATCCACACAGCACTGTGTCGATACCGTGACTTAATAGCCCTAGCCAGGGCGCGCCGCATCCCGGGAGCGCTGGTATCACTAGATTTTAGCCAAGCTTTTGATCGAGTGGATCACGCGTACCTAACGTCCGTTCTCCAGCACATGCAGTACCCACAGCAATTCACAGACGTCGTGATGCGCCTCCTCCGAGGGGCGACTTCAAAAGTGCTCGTTAACGGGCGTCTCTCGCAGTCCCTCCCGATTTTCCGCTCCGTGCGTCAAGGCTGCCCCTTGTCGACGTTACTATATGCTCTGGCACTGGAACCGCTCCTCTGTGGCCTCCGTCAACGCCTCACCGGTCTTACCCTACGTGACGTCACATTTCGCTGTACAGCATATGCAGACGACCTGGTTCTCGTGTTTCGCAATTGCGACGATGTCAACAGAGCACTAGAATCGATTACCACGTACGGTGTGGCTTCCGGCAGCTGTCTCAACGTCGCCAAATCGGTCGCCGTGGCCATAGGAGACGGGTTGACCCCAGCGTGTGTCGAACCTCTACAGCTTCGTGGCACTATCAAATGTCTCGGAATAGAGTTTCACGACGACATACGGCGCACTGCGGCTCTTAACTACCGCCGCTTATTACAACAAATTCGGGTCCAGATCTTCAACCTTCGTCTGCGGACCCTCGACATTTTCCAAAGGACACACTTCGTCAATGTTTACTTCGCATCGCGCCTTCCATACATAGCGCGTGTTCTTCCAATACCTTTACTGATGGCTCGACGTCTATTAGCGGCATTCGGAGCCTACGTCAGTACAGGCATGTTCTTCAAAGTCAGTTATGAGTCACTGACCCTTCCCCCCCAGAAAGGGGAGGTTTTGGTCTAGTCCATGTCCACGACAGAGCTGTGGCCCTGTATGTCAGCTCACACATCAAGCTGTGGCGCCACCACCTGGAAAGTTTGACAGGTTTGCTGTTGGAGTCCTTAGCTCCGCCTTCCCTTATGCCCCCACTGACGACGCAAGACATACCCCCACTCTTCTACTACTTCGGGAACTTTTACATTGAACACAGCTATGTCCGTATCGCAGTACCACTGACGAAACAGGCGTCGGCGCGGGATATATATCATGTCCTCCAACAGAGTCGCCCACCAAACATCGTGGAGACCAAAGGCCCTCAGGTTAATTGGAAGGTGGTGTGGAAGACGATTCACGAGGTTACACTGGACACAGCCGTCCGATCCACATGGTACATCACAGTCAGTGGTAAACGGATCACCCGATCACGCCTCCACAAAATAAACATGGCGGAATCGCCTCTCTGCGTAGACTGCGGCATACCAGACACGGACGAACACCGTCTCACATGTGGCGCGGCAGAAGACGTATGGCGCTTGGTGCGACAAATTTTGTCGTATTTTCTACGACTGACTCCGGAACACATTACACCTAGGTTTGTACTATTTCCGGATCAACAGTATTTCTCGCGCGCCAAGACCAACGCTGTCACGTGGATCCGTGCGCATGCGGTACACTACTTATTTCACGATGGACCTAAAGATGTATTCGACATTTGGAACTACCTACAAGAACGTCACTGCAAGATCGTACGGAACCCAAAATACAGACAGTATTTTTCTAATTACTTAGGGAGTGCCCTACGCGACCCTCCACGCAGTTGGATCATCAACAGGTAGGAGAAGACACCCATTGAGTGAGCTGACAAGACTAAGTTCTATTCTCGGTGGAATAACATGATATACGTGAAGACGTACCTGGATGATGAAGCGTAAGGAGAGTAGCGTCACACCCTTCTGCATCCTTTATGAAGCACTTTTTTTTTCGTTTTCCCCATATACATTGCCTCGGTGTAGGAACATGCCGAGATATTGTTTTCTTTACTCAGAGCACGATGTGGTGCTAGATACATTTATTTTCGTTGTGGTATAAAGTAAAACCACATTAAGAATGCATTAAAAACAGTAAATAAAAATAAATAAATAAATAATGATTCCCACAAAAGATTTCCCCTTCCCATCCCTGATTCCTTGATTCCTTGACGGACGAGGGGGACACTGTGACCAGGCCTCAGGTTACAACCTCTGATCGCTATGCCTTCCCCCCCCCCCCCCCCCCCCCCAAAAAAAAGTGGTAAGCGTAAAAAAAAGAAAAAAAAAGAAGGAGCGTAATGGTAAGTTTGGCGCAAAGTAGGTAAGATGTCGCGAGTTCGAGTACATTCACTGCTATGTTTTTTAAAACGCAACTCTGCTGTCTGCTAAAGTTATCAATCTAATGGAACTTGTAACATAATTCCCTTCACTTCTCAACCCAAAATAGTCGTATGTGGAAAAAGGGCTAACTTCTGCGACATTTTGTTCATTTCAGGTTTAACAGACAGCCAGACAGTAGATGCATCTCGAAACTTTTGTATTATGAATGGGTAGAGCGCATCGTGCCAGAATACGTCTGAAAAGTATTTTCTATATTAGCTGTCGTCTGGTAGTGGCATTTTATTCTTCTTCAAACCTTGTTTGAGAGCTTTAACTCAGAACAAGTATTCTACATGCATGTAATCAATAAACTGCATGTGCATTTTCAGACTGTTATAAATAACATCAGAGAATTCGCATATATCCTTGATGATTAATTGCTCTCTCATGTTTACTATTGTTTTAACAACATTAAAGGAAACCTTACGAGAATTGTGAACTGTATTATAAAAAAATGAAATAAAACTACCCACAATAACCTAACGACGAAAGTCTGTTTCAATAAAACTGAGCATCTGTACAAAAGCGTGCCTCTATCGACACGAATTCGTAAAATACTACTCACTTAAATTTTGATTAGGTTTGTGTTTAATTGGTATGCTGTGTCATACTCAAGATGTGTGAAAATGTGGCTTTTCATAAATAAAGTTATGTATTCCTAGATACCCAAAATTTGCTTGTCAGCAGCGGAAAGAGGCGTTACTTGTTGTGCAGCATTGTAAGTTTTTCACCATTGCACTATGAGCCGAAAGTATTTTCTTGCGATTTCCTTATCGATGTTTGATCTGACTGTTTGTAGCTCTTTCATAGAAGGGATAAAAACGCTACACTCAGTGAGACTGGAACTGTAAAACATAACAGACACTGTTTCACTGGTCAGCACGTTACCACAGAGCTGGCGAAGAAGCATGTGTTTTAGCATCCTCTTACGAGACTAATAGTCGCTAGAACTCGTAAACCGCTATTTGAAGGACGAGATTAGTTGCGATTTCCACGTGCAACGACATTCCTGGGCTAAAAACCGTAAATTTGCAATCTTTTGTTACACCTCAACCGATAACAACTCAGATTATTCAATGGAAATGACAGGTAAAATCAAGTGAACTTTGAGGCTTAATTCCGTGTACACCAGGAAGTAACTCGTCGATCACAGAGTTGCCAAACATACATTGCCTTGTTGCCAAATCTCAATTACAATACAAGCAGGAAGAAGGCGAACCGATGTGAGCTTACAGCGGGCTGGGAAGTGACCATAGCTGGTGTCTCCAAGTCGCGGCTGCTATGGCCTGGAATACGTAATGCGTCTGATTCGCATTTCTGTAACTAGGTTTAGGGACTGGAGGTTAGTTACTAATAATACTCAGAACTGACTGCAAACTAAGAATCATAAATCAGTAACTTTCATAGTTGTTTTTATATTTCTTTCGTAAGTGTACTCAAAACTAAGAAATTCTTTCACAGACGTTTTCGTGCCTCGCCGATAGTCGAGCACAACAAACAAATAAAAATAAAAAAAGAATATGTGTGTGTGTGTGACACAGAGAGAGAGAGAGATAAAAATCAAAAAGAGTGAGAGAGAGAGAGAGAGATAGTAAAATATTGCAAAGAAATTGAATCATGGTAGTAAAGGAATCTTTCATTAAAATGACACGTTCCATATCATTACGAAATATCGTGTTCATGATGTATGAAACAAGTATTATTCTAATGTAATCTAATCTAATCGTATCATATTGATGACTGGCCATGAAGAGTCATGAATTACCGAAGTTTTTGCCAATACTAGTAACCAAATCTAAACTTGAAAATAAAAGACGACAGTTTTTGTAATAAATCGTGACTTCTGTCAAGACCCATTCGTCCCTGTTAATTAACCACGAGAGATGTCTGATATACCTCTATTCTGAAGTAACAAAGTGTGCATGCATTTGAAGATCAAGTTCATGATGTGAATTTCTGTGACAGAGATACGAACCCATCACGGTTCCTTCCCTGTCTACGGAATCCTTTTTAGGTTAATATCAAACATCAGCAATTACTCGTAGATTACATTATAACTAAAGTAATTGTTGAAGACGTTAGTTGATAACAAAAACGCGGTGCCTTTCTTCATTTACTTGCGCCTAGAAATGGCTATGGAGTACTGCCAAACCCAAAGGCAAGAGATCTTACTGCCTTCCGATATACGTCGCTTTCACTTCTTCCATATGATTTGGTCGACATGACCTGTTTCAAGTTTGCAATAAACAGGGAAAAAAGTGGTTCAAATGGCTCTGAGCACTATGGGACTCAACTTCTTAGGTCATCAGTCCCCTAGCACTTAGAAATACTTAAACCTAACTAACCTAAGGACATCACACACATCCATGCCCGAGGCAGGATTCGAACCTGCGACCGTAGCGGTCTCGCGGTTCCAGACTGTAGCGCCTAGAACCGCACGGCCACTCCGGCCGGCTAATAAACAGAAAGATTTTCATTCTAAGTATCCAAGTACAAAATTTTCGCAATATTAGTTAAAATTTAATATTCGCTTCTATAATCCAGGGAAGTATTTCACAGCTGCAAAACTTGCATCCGACTCATTGACCTTACACTTAGTCGCTGACCATAAATTCTAGCTCAGAGTGACACCAGATTAAGTAACCTAATGTAGCGAAGACTGTTTGCCAGTGCTCTTTCTCACCAGAAAATACGCAATTCACTCATTGTGTCATAGTAATTTCTGTAAGTACACTGTCATAGTAATTTCTGTGTGTATGCAATGCATACGGATTAGAATTTAGTGGTGCTCTCTCTTCCACTTCTGTATACAATATGCCTGACCTAAACGGGCCCTTTATCATTACAGGCCCTGGGCAGTGCAACATCATACTGACAACAATAATGTGCTTATACTGACAACCTGACTGTTCGTTTTACCTAATTTTGTAATCATTTAAATAAAACAACATGACCCTCCAGTGGTAGACATTTCGTCCCCCTTTCCCTTATGTTAAATTTGTCAGTAAGCTTTTAGCCTTCCAGCCAGCGAAATGCGGCAGAGTACGGCCGGCAAACGGTTCACAAATCACGATTTATTGCCGTTAAGACGATTACTTTAAACATTGTCGTTGCTGAAGGAATTTAGTTTCGTCTTAAATCGTCTCAATCAGCAATGTTCACAGACACCTCAAACAGTAAAAACCTCATTATCCAGGTACGAAGGTTGTAAAGCAAACTTCCCACAGTTTGTGTCAGGTTGATCCTTTCGTCTGATAGTACTGCGTAAGTAGTTGGTCTATGAGGTATCACAAATAGTGTTCCTGTAGCTGTGGGAACGTTGGTTGAAAACGAGTTTAACACCAATGGGTACAGTACTGCTAAATATTCTAAATGATTATCAACCTAAGTCTGAGTTCATCCGCAAAGTGAGGCGAATTTATAGTATAGAAACTAGACTGTGTATCCTTGTCTTCCTTGAGTGGGCATTGGAAGGCGTTTACACATACGTATACAATACTATGAATACTTCGAATGCTATAGTTAACGTTGCTCTCATAAACTACTTTTGTTTTTTAATTCTTCTGGGTCTTCAGCGTGCAATATGTGTTGTAGATACAGTCTTAGAGCAAAAAATTGACAGCCGAGTCGTTCACGTAAGGTGGGAAATACAGTAGTGCTCCTTTCAGAATCCTATGTCCGGCAATATGCTCGATCTGGCAACATTGGAGACTGCGACACTTCCCAGAGAAAGTCTTGACTTCAGTCTTAGTACTTTATTCTTGACTACGACCGTAGTCTTGAGGTAAAACGCGAGACTAGCTAATACGACGTCTGGTAACTAAAAGCACACGTCGACAAAGTTTTTATCGCCCCTTTCCTCTCGGTGCTGAAGCAATGAGTGTAGTTCAAACGAATCTACAATAGATTTCTCTTTCTGTCACACTGGTAATAACAGTTTGGTCCAACAATGTGTTAGCGAAAGATTTCTTTGCTGACCATCTGCCTCTGAACATCGCATGCGTCTGAATTCTCTGGGACCCGTTTGCTGCCTACCGGCAGGGGCTGTGCCACTGCATTGTCTCGCCTTCTGCCGACAACGTCTGCTCCACCACGCACTCTCGACCATGTAAAATGCTTTAACGTTGTTGAGTGGTGACCCATAAAATCTGTCTACGATTTGTTCAAATGGCTCTGAGCACAATGGGACTTAACATCTGTGGTCATCAGTCCTCTAGAACTTAGAACTACTTAAAACTAACTAACCAAAGGACATCACACACACCCATGCCCAAGGCAGGATTCGAACCTGCGACCGTAGCGGTCACGCGGTTCCAGACTGAAGTGGCTACGATTTGTGTTTCACTCTTGATAGCAAAGGAGGCACAACACCGTTTTTATTTGATGATTATTGTATTACACTAGAATGCAATACACCGATGTGGCACAGAATTAATTTCGTTGTTTCTGATCCAATGCACTACAATTGAAGTGTCACATTCTGTTCTTTTTCCTTTCACAGGAGGTTCCTCAAATACTTTATTATTGTCATGGATTCATATGTGTTAGTCAAGGCACAGAGAGTAAATGCAATGTAATGTGTTTCATTTCTTTCTTTGATTCTCTATGGTAAATGGATGCAAAAGATTGTGTTAATACCTATCAGAACCTGCTCTATAGCTACTCAGGCAAATTGCTTGTTTTGAGGTCTATACCTTAATTAATGGAGAAGTGAACGCTGTTCACAAGTGATATTTAAAATATTCAATTGGATTTAAGGCTACAAAATTGCCCATATTTGAAGCTACCCAGAGAAAAAGTAAGTTGCTAGAGCCGCTGTTAGCAAATGTCTGCAGGGAGTTCCTAATTGCTTCTGTGGAAATTTAGCATAGAGGCCCTATAGTAATCAAGAGGTTCGTTTCCTTCATACTTATCACCCTGGCATGTGAGTCTTAAGTGAAGAACAATATTGAAAATCGTATCGCTGATGCTCGATTCGAATTTCTTCAGAGACGCTGGTATTGCGAAGCAGCTTGGCAGTCAGAAAGCCAAGATCTATGACCATTAACACAACTTACTGAGTCGAGCCACCAAGAGGATTTGATGTCTAAAGGTTTTCTTCAGATTTCGATACATAATTTTTTCTGGAAATTCTCATCTCCATAAAATATATCAGAAAAAAAGGCTCACATACGCTGGCCCCTACCACGGTTACAACTGACGACTGATTGAGCCGTTCTGACCCAAGACACGGGCGGTACCACCAGGCTACGGACACACTGCCGCCTGTATGTTACACTCATCATGGTATTTGTCGCTCAGCCTCATAACGCACCGTGAAAGATAATAAAAGTTGTCACTTATGTGCAGAATAGCATTGCTATAGGCAAAAAATGAATTTTCTGTCTCAGTGTCTTAGTTTACATGAGGATTATATAGCACGAGTCATTCAAATGGAAAGGGAATATCAAGTGAATTTAGCGAGTCAGTTCAGTACCATATGTGGAAGTGATTGCACTGTCACAGTGTTGCCTAATGTTTGTGACGATGTTGCCAATTCTCAGCTGTACTAGGAACAGCTCTGTAGCGGTATGCGAGGAGAATCCCGTGTTCGTGCCATAGGAGGATATGGAGAGGAGGCGCGGGGTTTGGTTAATATGCAGCGTTTTCTCCTACCAGTAGTGTCAAACATTCAGGTGTATAATCTTCCATCACGATTACAGTTTCCTACAAAATATATAGGGATAAAACACTTACCTTGTTACTTTGTGACAAAATATTATTTCAGTACAATAAAAAGTCTTCGGAAATCACTTATGCCCACCTGTCACAAAAGTAAGATAACAAACACTTTGCTCCTCAAAATCGATTGCACCTATGTGCAGTCTTGTGACGTCTAAATAAATCATCTTAACGGCACTAAATCGTGGTTTGTGAATCATTTACCGGCCGAACTCTGCCGCATTTCACTGGTTGGAAGGCAAAAAGCTTACTGACAAAGGAAAAGGGGGACGAAATGTCTCCCACTGGAAGGTCATGTTGTTTTATTTAAATGATTACAAAATTAGGTAAAACGAACAGTCAGGTTGTCAGTATAAGCACATTATTGTTGTCAGTATGATGTTGCACTGCCCAGGGCCTGTAATGATAAAGGGCCCGTTTAGGTCAGGCATATTGTATACAGAAGTGGAAGAGAGAGCACCACTAAACTCTAATCCGTATGCATTGCATATACACAGAAATTACTGTTACAGTGTACTTATGGAGCCCAATGCGTAAATTGCGTATTTTCCGGCGAGAAAGAGCACTGGCAAACAGTCTTCGCTAGATTAGGTTACTTAATCTGGTGTCACTCTGAGCTAGAATTTATGGTCAGAGACTAAGTGTAAGGTCAATGAGTCGGATGCGAGTTTTGCAACTGTGAAATACTTTTCTACATTATAGAAGTGAATATTAAATTTGAACTAATATTGCGAAAATTTTGTACTTGGATACTTAGAATGAAAATCTTTCTGTTTATTGCAAAGGAAAACAGTTGATTTTTTAAAACATTGTCTGCCATACACAACTTGAAACAGATCATGTCGACCAAATCATATGGAAGAACTGACAGCGACGTATATCGGAAGGCAGTAAGATCTCTTGCCTTTGGGTTTGGCAGTACGCCATAGCCATTTCTAGGCGCAAGTAAATGAAGAAAGGCGCCGCGTTTTTGTTATCAACTAACGCGTTCATCAATTACTTTAGTTTTAATGTAATCTACGAGTAATTACTGATGTTTGATATTAACATGAAAAGGATTCCGTAGACAGGGAAAGAACCTGTTCTTGGGAAACTACTTCTGTAGTGACCAAAAGGCATCACATGATCAAGTACAGTGTTCCAGCATCGGTATGAAGAAAATGATAGTAATAATGACGGTAATAATCGAATTATCCGGTAACTTCACACTTCCAGTGGATTTTCTCGAACTAAAAAATTTGCTGAATTTGTGAAATTTCTAAATGGCTTTACATCGAGCCTATGATGCCTGGAAGAGCCTTTACATCCTGCTAACATGTGAATAGCATAATCTCCGCTTCAGAAGCTTGCTTCTACTTAACCATTTAATAGACTCGCGTTCTCTCCACCGTGACTAATTTTGTAAGCTAAGCACATCATCTGTTACAGCACACTCCTGGGGATGGGAAATGTGGCCACAATGCTCTGGCGGAACGAACTATCACAGGTGTAATGCGTGCGTTCAGGTATTTACTTTTAAGAGGCACAAATAGATTTACTTTACCCCTCGTAACATCAAGAGAAAGACGTTATAATCCAGAATCCGCATTAAACATCACGTTCCTTCGTTACCAACTGAGCAGAGCCGGTTTACGTTGGGAAATGACATAGCGGAAGTCATGGTAAACAGAAATATAGTCGCCAGTAAACTTACATACATTAGAAAATTATATTTTATTTGATGAACCGACAGCCATTTAAAGGAACAGGGCTCTTATTGTACTTGTAC
The DNA here is from genome assembly GCF_023898315.1 of Schistocerca nitens. Classification (NCBI taxonomy): domain Eukaryota; kingdom Metazoa; phylum Arthropoda; class Insecta; order Orthoptera; family Acrididae; genus Schistocerca; species Schistocerca nitens. Next base: position 697,598,353 of record NC_064616.1, on the reverse strand, counting down.
TTGATTCAACTAGAGACGTCGAAAAATTTGGTGCTGGACTGTGATTCGAATTCGTATCTCCTCTTTCGAGGATCTGAATCTCTCGGAACAATATAGTTCAATCATTTCGTTCCTTTTCTCAAGACTGCAATCTTCTCTAGGTCTCCTCCAAAGGTAAGTATGTGGGTCCGAATCCTGATCCAGTACAAAAATATTCATAATTTCATTTCAAGCTCTATCACGTGCACACCGGCCTGTTAGTGAAAATTAAGGTACATTTTTAATGTCTGTTCATGTGTTGCCAACAATCGCAATAGGTGTCGTTATTTCTGGTCATACACGCACACATCTTACTATTGGTGAGTAAGCAACTGATACTTAAGCTATATTTGTGGATGCACGGTAGGTGTGCAGTTCGATTGTCGCTTAGGCACAAAAGTTTGTATCCTTATTTTAGATTCAAACACCTAGCAGCTGGTACGAAAGACCGATACGAAACATTTGATTTTACTTAGTTAACAATCCGATTACGTGTTGGGTTCGTATCTTCGTCACAGAACTTCACATCATTCCCTTCATCTTTAAATACATGCACACTTCGTTACTTCAGAATGGAGGTATATCAGACATCTTTCGTGGTTAGTTAACAGGGACGAAAGGGTCTTGATAGAAGTCCCGGTTTATTACAAAAACTGTCGTCTTTTATTTTCAAGTTTAGATTTGGTTACTGGTATTAGCAAAAATTTCGGTAATTCATTATTCTTCATGGCTAGTCATCAATATGATATAATTAGATTAGATTACATTAAATTAATTCTTCTTTCATAGATCATGAATACGATATTTTGAAATGATGTGGAACGTGTCATTTTAATGAATGATTTCCTTACATACCATGATTCAATTTCTTTACGATTTTTTACTCTCTTTCTCTCATTCTTTTTGATCTCTCTCTCTCTCTCTCTCTTTCTCTCTTTCTCTCTCTGTCACACACACACACACACATACACATTATTTTTTTATTTTTATTTGTTTGTTGTGCTCGACTATCGGTGAGGCACGAAAACGTCTGTGAATGAGTTTCTTAGTTTTGAGTACACTACCGAAAGAAATATAAAAACAACTATGAGAGTTACTGATTTATGATGCTTAGTTTGCAGTCAGTTCTGAGTATTATTAGTAACTACGCTCCAGTCCCTAAACCTAGTTACAGAAATGCGAATCAGACGCATTACGTATTCCAGGCCGTAGCAGCCAACTAATCTCGTCCTTCAAATAGCGGTTTACGAGTTCTAGCGACTATTAGTCTCGTAAGAGGATGCTAAAACACATGCTTCTTCGCCAGCTCTGTGGTAACGTGCTGACCAGTGAAACAGTGTCTGTTATGTTTTACAGTTCCAGTCTCACTGAGTGTAGCGTTTTTATCCCTTCTATGAAAGAGCTACAAACAGTCAGATCAAACATCGATAAGGAAATCGCAAGAAAATACTTTCGGCTCATAGTGCAATGGTGAAAAACTTACAATGCTGCACAACAAGTAACGCCTCTTACCGCTGCTGACAAGCAAATTTTGGGTATCTAGGAATACATAACTTTATTTATGAAAAGCCACATGGTTATTGTGGGTAGTTTTATTACATTACTTATTATACAGCTCACAATTCTCGTAAGGTTTCCTTTAGTATTGTTAAAACAATAGTAAACATGAGAGAGAAATTAATCATCAAGGATATATCGGAATTCTTTGATGTTATCTATAACAGTCTGAAAATGCACAAGCGGTTTATTGATTACATGCATGTAGAATACTTGTTCTGGGTTAAAGCTCTCAAACAAGGTTTGAAGAAGAATAAAATGCCACTACCAGACGACAGCTAATGTAGAAAATACTTTTCAGACGTATTTTGGTACGATGCGCGCTACCCATTCATAATTCAAAAGTTTCGAGATGCATCTACTGTCTGGCTGTCTGTTGAACCTGAAATGAACAAAATGTCGCAGAAGTTAGCCCTTTTTCCACATACGACTATTTTGGGTTGAGAAGTGAAGGGAATTATGGTACAAGTTCCATTAGATTTAGCAGACAGCAGAATTGCGTTTTAAAAAAAATGTAGAAGTGAATGTACTCGAACTCGCGACATCTTACCCACTGTGCGCCATACTGACCATTACGCTACTAGGCAACACATAGCTGTAACACCTCGAGAAGACTAGAACAATTCCTCTAGAACTTCTGCATTCCACAGCACTGTGGGATAATGCATATGGCCATGTCAATACTTATGAGAGACAAACAGTTATACCTTTTCTTTTGCACTGCACGACGTTTTCAACAAACAGATAGCGTAATAGAGTAGCTCAAGTGGAAAGGAACACTTCCTATTCAAATTTCTGTGTCCTACACTGTTGGCAGTTCTGTGTTGGTGGCAGTTACGTGATTTTATTTAGGTGATTACAAAATAAAGCAAAGTGAATGAATTTACTGAACATACTGCAAATTGATAAAGGGAGACTGTGTGTCAGAATTCTCAGCCAGTGTGGCACAAAGACGTTATGATAGAAAAATGAGTCACTCAGCGGAGGGTTTGGTGATCTGTTGGGCCGATGAGAGGTACATATACCTATGGTCTGGGTTCGAATCCAACTACGGTGAGTGATTTTAGATAGGGAGAGACAGATTCCATTCTCTTCTGGCTACACCAAGTGAAGATCATATAATGGCGTTGTGGTCTGATATTCACATTAAAAATGATATTCCTCCTCTACCAAGTAGACGCTAGGTTGAGCCACAATAAAGTGTGGATTGGCGACATGTAGAAACTCTATCACCAGTAACCTTTCTTATACTAGTTATTTATTTCTAGTGACGAAACAAACGCTATGTAGGCTCACAGGACACTTATTCCATCTTTTACCTCAGCTTCTGTATGTCGATAAAAATTGGTTCTGAACTTGGAATGAAACTCAGAGCGTCCTTAACGCGGAATTTGTGCCCTTCGTGACAATACAGCTCGGCTACAATTTGTTGTTTGTTCAAAACTGCAGATTCCTCAACATCTCCACATATTGCGCGTGAATGGGTTCGAATCCTGGCCCGGCACTAAAGATTTCATTATGTATTATCAAGATCTAGCATGAGAACACCTATCTGCTGGTGGATAATAATTTCGACTTTTAATGTAATTTCATTCGTTGTCAACACTAACGATATTTGACGTTTTTAACTCCCAGTGAGACACAGAACTATTTGTGAGATCACTGTAAGTTCAAGATGTTATTCCGAGCTGCTGGTGGAGAAAAATTCGGTAGCTGACGTCTCTTTGTGTGTAGTCAACAACGATATGTGCGGGGCTCTATTCCCAGTCAGCACTGAACTCTTCGTCATATTATTTCTAGTTCAAACATGCTCACATGTCGCTGCTGGTGCAACAAACTCATATTTAACGTTCGTTTTCTCTAGAATATACCAGCGATAGGTGCCGGCTTGGAGTCCTGGTAAGGAAAAAAATAATGTTTCGTCTCGTCATTCCAATTAAAACATCTAGCTACTGCCGAGAAAATGCGATATGTCACAGTTGATTGTGCTTCGATATCTATCCGATTAGGTTCTGGGTTCGAATCCCTGTCCAACACAAAGCTTTACATCACGGCATTTCAAATAAGTTACTTGTTAAGAAGCAATATTTAACATCTCTCGTAGTTCGTTAACAGGGACAATAGGTGCTGGGTAGGAATTCGGGTCCGTTAAAAATGTTTGCGTTATGTAATTTAAAGTTGGTATTTGCTAATTGATACTGTCTAAAATCGAGGTATATCACTATCTGTATGCCTAATCAGGAATGGCTGTTAGTTTCCGTCAGTCACTAAATCTTTGCATAGTCTGCATGACCTGGGTTTGAATCCATATGCAGAACGAGACGGTTCGTCGTGTCATTTGAAGTTCATACATATTCTCAACTAGCTGCTCGTGTATAACTTAAATTTTTAATGTCATTTTGTGTTTAATAATAAGGACGGTATGTTACTTTGCAGAGGAAATCATGAATACGGCCGGCCTTAGTGGCCGTGCGGTTCTAGGCGCTGCAGTCTGGAACCGCGAGACCGCTACGGTCGCAGGTTCGAATCCTGCCTCGGGCATGGATGTGTGTGATGTCCTTACGTTAGTTAGGTTTAACTAGTTCTAAGTTCTAGGGGACTAATGACCTCAGAAGTTGAGTCCCATAGTGCTCAGAGCCATTTGAACCATTTGAAATCATGAATACGACGAACTTACTACGTGCATTACCTATCTGACGTAATAATGAGAGTGGTAACATTTCAGGTATGTCATTTATTGTAATAAATGTGAGCTTACAAGCCTTAAGGACAGTATTATCTGTGATAAGGTGTTCCATGATATTTGCAGTATCGTCGTATTACCATATATCTTGAGTTATTGCGATGCAGAGCAGTGTTTTCTAGTGGTAACTTGTTGGAACCATTTTCAATAGTCAAACGACTGTACCAAGGAGCGATTAGAGGACCTGCTAGACAGTTGCGTTATGTGGGTTGCATGCGAATCAAGCGAAATGCAATTCAGGTCGTTCTGATACTTTTGAGCATGACTGTACATCTTGGAATCTGTTTGCCGTTATTGCAGCGAGCGGGATATCGCAAGGCCAGAACTGATATAGCGGCATGTTAGGCATGAACCGTAACCTTCTGGGCACTGTGTCCACGGTCATAGGCTTTCGCGGCTACACACCACACGTCGGAAACTATTCTCTAGCAGGTGACATGATTTTCGCTGGGATCGTCGCATATACTGGACGATTCTCACTAGAAGTGTGTTACAAGTATAGTATCTTCGGGTAGAGGACGTCGTGTCAGATGTTGACACATAACCCACGTAATTGGGTACAATGCGCAAAAGTGTCGAAAAATACGCAAAGCTAAGGGTAATTACATATCTGTCTCGATGTGGTTTCTACTGGTGACCCGAAATATTAAACAAGTAGCTCTCAAATGACGTAATTGTTTATTAACAAACGTATTTGATCCATCCCTATGGTGTCCAGCTCCAGAGTGTCCCAGTTTTAAAAGACAGTGTTTGGGAAATGTACCTCAGTATCAGTAATACCTAATTCACCATTGTGATTGCCTGAGAGCATCATGACATCGACGCGAAATTGGGAACAGTCTTGCGTAGTTGGAATTTAGGAAAATACGTAATAATGGACGTATTTATGGATCTGCCTACATGAAGTGCCTACTGATACCATATAATATTGTTATTAAAAATCGACCTAGAGTGACATAATTTGTTATAAGCAAATAGACATAACCTCTCCATCTGCTGCCGGCCGTGGTGGCCGAGCGGTTCTAGGCCCATGGATGTGTGCGATGTCCTTAGGTTAGTTAGGTTTAAGTAGTTCTACGTTCTAGGGGACTGATGACCTCAGATGTTAAGTCCCATAGTGCTCAGAGCCATTTGAACCTTGATCAATTTCTGTTTGTTCCTCAGAGAAGAGGGAGTGGGGGGCCTAGGAGTTCAACTGCGTAACTTGACACCGAATGTGTAACAAGACATTGGATCTGATAAGATCGTTATCTTGGCTTGAAATGTTAGGGTAACTGCTTTTGCCACTTAACACAGGGGTGAAATGCAGAATAATTGACGCAGTACTGAGAAGGCCTTCTGCACATGCACTAAATATCTAAATGTCTCGAAGTACTACAGCACATACCGTAAAATGTATTGACCACAGAAAACGCACTTTGCAATAAATACTTTGTGTAAATCTAGACATCTGTGGGTGGAAAATGCGGTACCTGCTCACCAATTCCCGATGGCATTCTCTCAGTTTCTCTGATTGCCTATTGATAAGGATTAATACTGTTTGGAAAAATTTCCACACATAATATAGCAGCAATTCTGATGTTGCCACCTGAAATCAGTCTATCAGCCACTTCGATAATTTTGCACATGCCATAGAACTTGCAACAACATTACTCCACTGGTATACAGAAGCATTCTGAGAAGCTTGTAAGGGTGTTGCAGGGTAGGTTGTGCTGAGATATAGCTGTTTAGAAAAACATCGATACTTGCGTCATTTCTTATTTAATTAGCACTGAAGTTAGCCAATTAGGCTACTGCACGCGCAAAATTAAGTAGTCCGCCAAATACAATTAGTGGCATTTGTTCTCAAAGCAGAGAAGTTAGTGCACGAGACTATTCAGCCTTTGGCTCATGTTCGATCCTTACTACCGTCCCACGTCCAATTTTTGTATCGCTCTCTTGTTTGGTTTTAGGAAACCAAACGAAGAACAAGTTTGGTGACCCGATGCTGAAATTGCGCACGCAATATCCTGATTAGCTAACTTCAGTGCTAATAACTTGTAATTGGCGCAACGCATGAAATTTTTTCTTAACAATTATTTCCCAGCACCCTGCAACACTGTAGCAAGTTCTTCACACTCTTTCCTACCTTCCTGCATAACTAGTTAACTATGACAAGAACAAAGGACAATGAAAGAAGCTGTAGCACAAGCATAGGAAGTTTATTAGGTGCAGTATGTGATGCCACCTTATAGTGTGTAGCAACAGATTGCTTAACTATTTAGATTAACAAAGATAATTCGAAACAACTTGTCATCCCACAGAGCGAAAACTATGCATTTCTGGACAAGAGTTCATGCCTGAAAAATGAGTAGTCCTGCATTACATGCTAATTGTTATAAGTGTTTTTCTATACTCCCAGTATTTTGATTTTGCCTTCTGGCGATGGTGCAGATATGATGTTATTGTTGGATGGAAGTTTATAGTAGCCAACCAGTCAAATATTTTTGAGCATCTGAAAATTTGTTGGATGAGCTAAGATTATTGCAGAAGAAATCAGACATATGTGAAAATTATGTATGCTACATGACGTCAAACCCTGTGATGAGTCTAGCCAAAGTAACTCTCTGTTTGTATAGAGTACATCATTAAATGGATTTGGTACTTAGAGTGGTACAAGGAATTTGGACAGGTACCATAAGACACAGCGCTATAGGTAATGAGACACTATGACAATCCGGAGGGAAATCGAATACACTCGCCGAATTAACTTGATGTACTGACCAGTCTTTGTGTGTAATTTAGGTACCTAAGCACACTTGTGTATTTAAATGTAGGGTTGGTATTCGGGCTGACTTCAGAAACGCAATAAACATATGGTTAATACTTACGAAAGCGCCAGACAAAGCTCAAGTAAGGGATAAATGTATATTTTGCTGGTGACCTACTTAACCTGACCTATTTTCACTTTTAATCAATTTTCCTAGGTCATCAACAGCCATGACGCAATCCAAAGTCGTTAACAGGTCAAGTGTCCAATGCTAGACGTACCCTGCTATGGTGAAAAGGGGAAACATATAATTCACCCAGCAACATTGTCTAACGTGATTGTTCCAAATATTTGAACACGGTACACTCACAGGTCAACGTTATTGCCACACTGTAATCCTTTCCCATGTGCGTCATTTAGGGTTGAATTTGACCGTATCTTAATTTTTATGGATGACAAAGAGTGACTGCATCGAACATCAGAGATGGAGAAGTTCTTGGGATGAGACGATAATGGCCCACCTTATGGCTAGCATGGAAGCACGACATGACTTTGAATATAGGTAGCACGATTGCCTGGGTGATTCTCTTGTGTGGCCTTGATCAATTCCCGCCAGCTTGGAAGCACGACATGACCCTGAATATAGGTAGCGCTATTGCCTGGGTGATTCTCCTGTGTGGCCCTGATCAATTTCCGATGGTTCCTCGAGAGAGAGAAAGTGGGGACACCGAGGAGTCCAAGTGTGCAATCTGACACCAGATGTGTAACATGACACTGTACGTGATACGTTCGTTATCTCGGCTTGAAATGATGCAGGATAACTACTGCCAGAAACGAAAGTCAACTGTCCACGCTCGATTAGAACTGTTGTGTTTGAGGAGGGCATTTTGGGACATTCCTAATACAATTACTGTCCAGGAGGTCTTGCCAAGTGTCCCAAAAGTTGGGCATATGTCATGCTAATGTGTATTGTGTTTTCCGTGAACAACAAGAAAACTCAGGCTGTAATGGTGAAGGACCGTCCGTCACGAACAGAACATTGACATTTATGGCGCTGCACAATTTACGATTTTGGTGCTATTCGCCGGTGAAAGCATGATCACGAGTATTGTGAACTCGCACAACACACATGTCTGACTAGACGTAAATCTGCTTTCGTAAGTAGTTAGAAATGACCAGCACGGGTTCAAAGCTCGGATAATGCGCGATAAGATCTAACGGCAATCTTAATGACATAACCAAGTTATCTTATTTTCCTCAGAGACGTTCTTCCTATCCCATAGCAGCAATTGCTACTAGGGGTTCGTAAGATAATGGGTCTGCAAAACGAATGCGTTTCATCTCACTCTGCTGCAAACGTGTGGCACCGCTTGGACGCCACACACTTACATGGATTGGTATAAAAAGAGGGGCGGGCTCTTCAATCCCAACAACCACATTCTTATCTTAAACTTATTTACTATTTTCTGTAGTGTATTATGGAAATTATCGTTCATGCCACTTCTATAACATTAGAGAAGGGTCTTCTGGCACAAATCCATGTTGTGACTGAAACACTGAGAGAAAAAAATGCCTCTATTTCACTATTTGTCTTAATATCTACACCACCGATGTACAGTGGACAATCAAGTTCCAAGCAGAAATTAAGAACGTGTTTTTAATTTACTACATGCTGTGAAGCTATTTTTTAAAGTAAATGAGAAATGTACACCCAGCATCGTATCCGAATCGTCCTCAAACTTAGATTCCCTACACCAGGGCTTCCCAAACTTTTCAGCTGGCGGACCCCTTCTTCAGTCGAAAATCCATAGCGGACTCCTAGTCAGTCAAGAGTACAGTAACTTTAAATTTCAGAGCGAAACCCATGGGAATTGAAAACTTCTTAATGCAAGTGCCATGTTGCCAATGACCCCCCCCCCCCCCCGCCCCCCCCTCAAAGTATCAATAGTCTTTGGTTTAGAGATGAATGAAAACAACTTGAAATTAACGATCCAATTTGAATTCCCACTGTATCCAGACACTTACTAGTGGATTTACTCTCTTAGTTCAACACACTATAGCCTGATTAAAATTACTTGGTAATTGACATTTCACACGTTGGAGCTGCCTTCCTCCAAGTTCAATCAACGTCACGTACAAACTGTTCGCTGTTGACAAGCTGCCGCTTGTGGTCTGTTCACTTCCACTGTTTGGCTACTGTTGTGTAAGGAGGATGCATATTTCGTAACAGTCGTGTGTGTATGTGTGTGTGTGTGTGTGTGTGTGTGTGTGTGTGTGTGGTTTTTCGTGAAATCCGAAGAAAAATGTTCAAATATGTGTAAAGTCTATGGGACTTAACTGCTGAGGTCATCAGTCCCTAGTCTTACACACTATTAACCTAAGTTTAACTTCCGCTAAGGACAAAACACACACGCAAACACACACGCAAACACACACACCCACATAGACATGCCCGAGGGAGGACTCGAACCTCCGGCGGGAGCGGCTGCGCAATCCACGACGACATGGCGCCCAAGACTGCGCGGCCATTCCGTCTGGCTGTGAAGAAAAGAGGCAGACCCATGATTCGGGATACAAACACATCACGAAACAAAAGAGGCCAAGTAATTGCCTTTCAAGGACTGTTGTGACATCTGTTGTGCAATGTGTGGCCGGCCAGTGTGGCCGAGCGGTTCTAGGCGCTTCAGTCTGGAACCGCGCGACCGCTCCGGTCGCAGGTTCGAATCCTGCCTCGGGCATGGATGTGTGTGATGTCCTTAGATTAGTTAGGTTTAAGTAGTTCTAAGTTCTAGGGAACTGATGACCTCAGATGTTAAGTCCCATAGTGCTCAGAGCCATTTGAACCATTTTTTGCAATGTGTGGGACTACATTCACCCACTTTACATGCGTTTCCAAAACCGGATTTCGTAAGCCGATGTCCCAATTCCGCTTTTGGTTGGTCAGTAAACACTTCAAAATCGATTCTGGAAATCTGCTTTTATAAAGCCGTTTTCCAGTTCCACAATCGATTTTCGTGCCCATGTAAACAGCTCGGAAAGTCTAGTTATTTTTACGTCTTTGCGTATCTACTGAACGGCAGCTGTCAGTCCATAGCCGGCAGCTAGCAGACGGCGTTGCAATAGTGTACTGTCAGTTGGTAGCTGGCAACTGGCAGGCGACGTGGCAACAGTTTAGCCACAGCTGACAACTTGAACTACTACTTGGACACTATATCGTGGCAGTCAGCCTCGACTGTAAGCAAATTAGGAAAACAAACAAATAGACTCTCTTATTTCTATATAAGAAGACAAAGCATTTCACAGAACGTAAGAGTTTTTTTCTCAAAGGAAACAATTCTGGCAGAGGAGGTTTACCTTTTCCAAGGTGGCACGTGAAAAGTCCTCATTTGTTTACGTTCGCAGCCAGTTGCCACAATATAGTCTCAGAGTAATAGCAAGTAATTGTAATTGAAGTATGGGCAGGACGTATTTTTAACTGAGAGGACGGAATATATTATAAAGAAAAGAAATTAGCTTTAGAGACAATTTTAATTTTCGTAACAAAAATATCAATGCCAACAGAATTCAATTAACAATTATTTTGTAAATGATAGAAGACAGAAACTAAATTCCTACAGAGTTATACACTCCTGGAAATTGAAATAAGAACACCGTGAATTCATTGTCCCAGGAAGGGGAAACTTTATTGACACATTCCTGGGGTCAGATACATCACATGATCACACTGACAGAACCACAGGCACATAGACACAGGCAACAGAGCATGCACAATGTCGGCACTAGTACAGTGTATATCCACCTTTCGCAGCAATGCAGGCTGCTATTCTCCCATGGAGACGATCGTAGAGATGCTGGATGTAGTCCTGTGGAACGGCTTGCCATGCCATTTCCACCTGGCGCCTCAGTTGGACCAGCGTTCGTGCTGGACGTGCAGACCGCGTGAGACGACGCTTCATCCAGTCCCAAACATGCTCAATGGGGGACAGATCCGGAGATCTTGCTGGCCAGGGTAGTTGACTTACACCTTCTAGAGCACGTTGGGTGGCACGGGATACATGCGGACATGCATTGTCCTGTTGGAACAGCAAGTTCCCTTGCCGGTCTAGGAATGGTAGAACGATGGGTTCGATGACGGTTTGGATGTACCGTGCACTATTCAGTGTCCCCTCGACGATCACCAGTGGTGTACGGCCAGTGTAGGAGATCGCTCCCCACACCATGATGCCGGGTGTTGGCCCTGTGTGCCTCGGTCGTATGCAGTCCTGATTGTGGCGCTCACCTGCACGGCGCCAAACACGCATACGACCATCATTGGCACCAAGGCAGAAGCGACTCTCATCGCTGAAGACGACACGTCTCCATTCGTCCCTCCATTCACGCCTGTCGCGACACCACTGGAGGCGGGCTGCACGATGTTGGGGCGTGAGCGGAAGACGGCCTAACGGTGTGCGGGACCGTAGCCCAGATTCATGGAGACGGTTGCGAATGGTCCTCGCCGATACCCCAGGAGCAACAGTGTCCCTAATTTGCTGGGAAGTGGCGGTGCGGTCCCCTACGGCACTGCGTAGGATCCTACGGTCTTGGCGTGCATCCGTGCGTCGCTGCGGTCCGGTCCCAGGTCGACGGGCACGTGCACCTTCCGCCGACCACTGGCGACAACATCGATGTACTGTGGAGACCTCACGCCCCACGTGTTGAGCAATTCGGCGGTACGTCCACCCGGCCTCCCGCATGCCCACTATACGCCCTCGCTCAAAGTCCGTCAACTGCACATACGGTTCACGTCCACGCTGTCGCGGCATGCTACCAGTGTTAAAGACTGCGATGGAGCTCCGTATGCCACGGCAAACTGGCTGACACTGACGGCGGCGGTGCACAAATGCTGCGCAGCTAGCGCCATTCGACGGCCAACACCGCGGTTCCTGGTGTGTCCGCTGTGCCGTGCGTGTGATCATTGCTTGTACAGCCCTCTCGCAGTGTCCGGAGCAAGTATGGTGGGTCTGACACACCGGTGTCAATGTGTTCTTTTTTCCATTTCCAGGAGTGTAGTTTAGGTACGTTCACTGAGCATCTACGAAGAAAAATGCTTTCTTCTTTACTATAGATGAGTCTGTAGTAATAATAATGGATTCTAATGTGATGGTTGAGGGTGCTTCTGCTGACACAATTTTGAAAAGTTGGGTTCAGTTCTTGACAACTGGAGACGGATGTCTGGTTCCGCATCTAGACAGCTTCGGTACTTAGTTTTGTGGGCAGCGTAGATCGAGAATCCAGATTCACACATGTATGTTGTGGCAAACGGAAGAAGTACACGTTTTGCATTTTCAACAAGGGGGTAGTATTTCTTGTTATCCAAACGGATCTAAAAGTGTGAGTAACCGTCAATGTAAAACCTTGATGTCAAGGTAGGGTCTGTGGCAATTTCTATCAACAACTCATGTTCATTTGATGATAGAATGTTCGGCTTTTTGGATACAGTGAATGGGTTGACCACCCATTCGTATTTCTGCAGCTTCTCATCTTCAGCTGTTGGGAAATAATGCTCCAACAATGACATCAAGCTTCGGAGATGTTCCAGGATTTGATGAAACTAATTCTTGCCAAGCGCCAATGTTTTGTTTTTCAAAAACTCCTTGAGAAGAGGAAAACACTCGACCTCCCCCTCCTCGACACTCTCTACCCAAAAATTGATTTTCCTCTTGAATGCTCGAACTTTGTCGATAGCAGTGACCTTTGTTTCACTTTGCCCTTGGAATGAAATATTAATTTCGTTCATTTTGGAGAAAATATCTGACAATTAGGCAAGTATACACTGCCAATTTTCGTCATTAATAAGGTCAGCTAATTTGGTGTTATGCTCCAAAAGGAAAGCTAAGACTTCCAATCTTAATTCGTAGAACCGAGAGAGTGCATTCCCACGTGAGAGCCACCTCACTTCTTTGTGTAGAGGCAGGGAACGATGAAAGCTTCCCATATCTTCACACAGTATTGTGAAAAGTCTTGACTTCAGCGGCCTTGATTTTATGTGGTTAATGATTTGAATGGATTCGTCTAAAACCTTCTTGAACGAAACAGGCGTTTGTTTCGTAGCTAAAATGTATCTGTGGAGAGCACAATGACTACTGCCGCAATTCTTGGCGTTTTCTTTTATTTTCGTTATTGCTCCGTCTGTACGACCTGTCATAGCTTTTTCACCATCTATGCACTCATCTATGCAATTAGACCATGAAACTTCGTTAGTCCTAAAAAAGTCATCCAATAGACGGAATATTTCAGCACCTGTTGCGTTGGCAGGTTGTGGTCTGCACAATAAGAGTTCCTCCTCAAAACATCCAGAACATTCATAACGGACAAAAGCCAATAAAATCGCTAATCCTGCAACATCAGTGGATTCATCTATCTGCAGAGAAAATGAATAGTGTTGGATGCGAGAAACAAGAGTGTCTTTCACATCATTTGACATGTCAACAATGCGTCTCTCGACAGTATTGTTTGATAATGGCACCGAAGATACAAGCTTCACTGCCTTTTCGTCTAGCATGCAAGAAACAATGTCATTAATACACGGCTCTATGAGATTTTATGCAATGGTATGAGCTTTGTCTGTTTTTTGCCACTCGATAACTAACCAAGAAAGAAGCTTTTAATGAATTTTCATTAATTATTTTTGCATGAGCTTTTCATGCAATGCTGAGAAGCAGCTAATTCAGCACTCTTCCTTTTGAAAAAATCGATGTCTTTAGCCTGGAAATCCTGGTGAGTACCTGCAAAATGACGGCGCAATTTAACTGGAACCATTGAACAGTTCGGAAGGACTCGCGCACAAATTACACACTGAGTTTTACCCTCCTTTGTCCCCATAAAGCCCATTTCTAAATAGCTTTCGTTGTACTTACGCTTCTTGGTTATTCCACTTCCACAGGATATTACAACCAATGGAGTACTTGCAGCGTTTTCACATAATAAATCCGGTTGTGGAGCTTCTTGTGATTGTTCTTCCTTTGGTCGTCCTCCCTCCTCATTCATTTCAACTGGAAAATTCCCTTGTTGTGAAGGCCATGGAGAAACTGCACCCTTCTTCAATGATCCTGACTTCAGCCACCGATCCATGTTAGAAGTAATAAACTGGTCAAAAATCGACTTATGAAATAGGTAGTGCACTGACAAAGCAAGTTTAACATTTAATGATGCCTGGGGATGCATACGTGCCAGCGAGCGCTGTGACTGGTCGACAAAGCTCGCTCCGCGCCTGCGTAAAATGTTTCAGCGCATCTAGCGCCGTGAGCCGGCGCACAAACGACCCCCGTATGTACACATGTTTTTCACACGAAAAACAGTAGTGATGAATTTGATTTTCACGTTTTTATTCAATAATTTTACTCATTATTTTACACGATTTGGTGAAAGATGGCCGCGGACCCCATGGAAAGAGCCGGCGGACTCCTAAGGGGTGCGCGGAGCACACGTTGGGAAGCCCTGCCCTACACCAAATGATCCATAATTTTCGTGGCACAGACGTCGCCTTAAAAATGTGCAGTTCACTGTTCCGCTTAAGGTACTTGGCGTTCTACTGGCATAGTTCCAATGGTCCAAATGGCTCTGAGCACTATGGGACCCAACTGCTGTGGTCATTAGTCCCCTAGAACTTACAACTACTTAAACCTAACTAACCTAAGGACATCACACACACCCATGCCCGAGGCAGGATTCGAACCTGCGACCGTAGCAGCAGCGCGGCTCCGGACTGGAGCGCCTAGAACCGCACGGCCATTGCGGCCGGCACTGGCATATTTCGTGCATTCAGAGTACACCGATGGTTGATAGGTTACGTAATTAAATAGGATACCAGATACAATCTGAAGAAACTTTGACGCAACCTTCGGATCAATTTCGAAGCTCCATAGCTTGCAAACATTTCATTTTAGAGCATAGAGTCAATCCTCAAAGAAAGAGCAGATTGTAGAGTGTGTAACGATTTGATTTGCTCATCTTCCGGTAGCTTACACTTACCGCCCTTTAGCCCATTTCGTTTGGTAATTCACGTGACTGATAAATTTAGTATTTGTTAACATTGTACGACACTTGTCTGAAGTAAATTATTAATTCACTCTATAACTTACCATGGCGTTTATTGTTTAGCAGTCTATTATATATATATATATATATATATATATATATATATATATATATATATATATATATATATATATATATAGGGTGAGTCGCGTAAGACGTAACATCCCCTTTATTCCGGGGGCGATTGCGCGTATCGGCATGCAGTTTTCGGCGAATCATAGCGGACTATGGGGCACATACGTTGGTACATGCACAATAATCACAACGTTTATATTGTCCGAGATAATGAGGCAAGTACATGTTTTTTAAATGGGACGCTATACTTTTTTTTACCATCATGCGAACGCTCTGGAAAAGACGCGTATAGTGATGCAACGCTTGTTGCTATTGTGATTCAAACTTTGCTTAAAAGCGGGCGGATGAGGAATTACCTACGTAGTGTAGGCCGTGCATGCTGCATAGAGCACGGCAACTCGGCCCGCGGGTCGCGCGAGGCGTGTTTACAGCCTGCAGCCGCTTCCGACCGCCTCGACTTTCAATCGTACAATATTTCCCAGCGCCTTTTAAGCGAAGTTTGAATCACAGTAGCAACATGCGTTACATCACTATACGCGTGCCGGTCGGAGTGGCCGTTCGGTTCTAGGCGCTACAGTCTGGAGCCGCGTGACCGCTAGGGTCGCAGGTTCGAATCCTGCCTCCGGCATAGATGTGTGTAATGTCCTTGGGTTAGTTAAGTTTAAGTAGTTCTAAATTCTAGGGGACTGATGACCACAGCAGTTAAGACCCATAGTGCTCAGAGCTATTAGAGCCATTTGAACTATACGTGTCTTTTCCAGAGCGTTCAAATGATGATAAAAATAGTATAGCGTCTCATTTAAAAAACATGTACTTGCCTCATAATCTCGGTAAATATAAATGTTGAGATTATTGTGCATGTACCAAAGTATGTGGCACATAGTCGGCTATGATTCGTCGAACACCGATACGTGCAATCGCCCCCAGGATAATGGGAATGTTAAGTCTTACGTGATTCACCCTATATATATGCAGTTGCTAAATAATTTGCCGGCCGGAGTGGCCGAGCGGTTCTAGGCGCTACAGTCTGGAACCGCGCACCGCTACGGTCGAGGGTTCGAATCCTGTCTCGGGCATGGATGTGTGTGACGTTCTTAGGTTAGTTAGGTTTAAGTAGTTCTAAGTTCTAGGGGACTGATTACCTCAGAAGTTAAGTCCCATAGTGCTCAGAGCCATTTCAACCATTTTTTTGCTAAATAATTTTACGGAGGAGTCCAAAAGGTATTTTGTTTTAAAAGATAAGCCATTTATTTGAATCTGCCATTAAGTCGAATGGCGCGTTATAACAGTGACAGGGATGTGGATCGAGTGGTGACGTGTCTGAGTCTGTGTAGACTCTTTAACGATGGAAGATTCTCCCCGTTGTTACATAGATTTTGGTCGCAACCGTGAGTTGCCTGGGGTATTGTGCAGTTTAGATTGCCGAACGCTAACTCTCTCCATATAGTGACGCACCGTCTTTTCGGATGGAACACCATAGAAGCATATTGGTCGCCTATTGTGCGTTATTTGAGCAAATTTTTTCCCGAAGTATCCGGGTGTTCCGTTAAATATGAACCATTCATATAACCTCTTTGTTCTGTTGTGATATCACACTTCGAAAATAATTGGGCCTCGATAAACTAACCATAATCAGTTCTGACTCGCTCCTGATGGTTTATCTAGCGATTGGAATTGCAGTTCTTCACTTGGATTTCCGATTGCATTTTGTACTTCTTCTTGGACGCTCTGCGAAAACTTACTTTCCTATTCAGTTCTTCCGTTATGTGCGTCTGCTGTCAAGCGTCATCAGATGGTTTCCATACGGCGTCCAGCTACTTAAGTTGGACTCATTGATTTCGTGTCACTGCTTCATCTTGCAGTATAGCTAGAAAAACCCATTCATGAGACGCACTGTGTCGTCCTATCGGTGGCATTTTGCAGTTGTAGGACAAAACTTGGTGTTTCACTAAAACAAGAAAATTATACGATTACCCGCCACATTCTCAGGGTTAGCTGCCTGGGTAGAGTTTCATTGTACGTTACTTATTCCATATGACCCCATAGTTGGGTTACTACACTACCGGCCATTAAAACTGCTACACCACGAAGATGACGTGCTACAGACGCGAAATTTAACCGACAGGAAGATGCTGCTGTGATATGCAAATGATTAGTTTTTCAGAGCATTCACACAAGGTTGGCGCCGGTGGCGACACCTACGACGTGCTGACATGAGGAAAGTTCCCAACCGATTTCTCTAACACAAACAGCAGTTGACCGGCGTTGCCTGGTGAAACGTTGTTGTGATGCCTCGTATAAGGAGGAAAAATGCGTACCATCACGTTTTTGACTTTGATAACGGTCGGATTGTAGCCTATCGCGATTACGGTTTATCGTATCGCGACATTGCTGCTCGCGTTGGTCGAGATCCAATGACTGTTAGCAGAATATGGAATCGGTGGGTTCAGGAGGGTAATACGGAACGCCGTGCTGGATCCCAACGGCCTCGTATCACTAGTAGTCGAGATGACAAGCACCTTATCCGCATGGCTGTAACGGATCGTGCAACCACGTCTCGATCCCCCAGTGAACAGATGGGGACGTTTGCAAGACAACAACCATCTGCACGAACAGTTCGACGACGTTTTCAGCAGCATGGACTATCAGCTCGGAGACCATGGCTGTTGCAACCCTTGACGCTGCGTCACAGACAGAAGCGCCTGCGATGGTGTACTCAACAACGAACCTGGGTGCACGAATGGCAAAACGTCATTTTTTCTGATGAATCCAGATTCTGTTTACAGCATCATGAGTCGCATCCGTGGTTGGCGACATCGCGGTGAACCCACATTGGAAGCGTGTATTCGTCATCACCATACTGACATATCACCTGGCGTGATGGTATGGGGTCCCATTGGTTACACGTCTCGGTCACCTCTTGTTCGCATTGACGGCACTTTGAACAGTGGACGTTAAATTTCAGATGTGTTACGACCCGTGGCTCTACCCTTCATTCGATCCCTGCGAAACCCTACATTTCAGCAGGATAATGCACGACCGCATGTTGCAGGTCCTGTACGGGCCTTTCTGGATACAGAAAATGTTCGACTGCTGCCCTGACCAGCACATCCTCCAGATCTCTCACCAACTGAAAACGTTTGGTTAATGGTGGCCGAGCAACTGGCTCGTCACAATACGCCAGTCACTACTCTTGATGAACTGTGGTATAGTATTGAAGCTGCATGGGCAGCTGTACCTGTACACGCCATCCAAGCTTTGTTTGACTCAAAGCCCAGGCGTATCAAGGCCGTTATTACGGCGAGAGGTGGTTGTTCTGGGTACTGATTTCTCAGGATCTATGCACCCAAATTGCGTGAAAATGTAATCACATGTCAGTTCTAGTATAATATATATTTCTCCAATGAATACCTATCTGCATTTCTTCTTGGTGTAGCAGTTTTAATGGCCAGTAGTGTACGTGGTATGTCAAAAAGTACACCTCAACTTCAGTGTGTTATAGTACCCAAACTATTTAAGATATTCATACCACCTTTGGCTTATGCAACAGACGAAGACACAAAGTTTTGGTCGTGCATGTTCCAGATTGTTGTGAGTGAAGCGTAATGACAACGGTTCAAGAAAAGAGATAGTCCGTTGAATGTTTCATTCAGTCCAAATAGGACATGCAGTTTTCAAAGGAACATCCAAACACGGTGAAGGAAGCACCCACTCTCGCAGACGTCGATACTCCGGTGGTACAGAAATTTTATGCAAACAGGAAGCTTTTATGTGAAGCATGATATCTGGAACAAGTGAACCCAACACAGAACGTATACGGATGGCGTTTCAGCCTTCACCGCAGAAGTCTGTTCGGAAGGCATCGGAGGAGCTGCAAATCTTTACAGCGACAGTGTACTGGGTCCTTTGGAAACTTTTACGGATTTATCCATATCGATTGCAACTGTTGTGCGCATTGAAACCAGACAACAACCCACAGCGTATGCAATTCGCTGTAGACGCTCTTCACCGTTTAATGGGTAATGGAAACAAACACATTGTTCGCGTCTGGGTCACAACCAATCTGCATACTGAGAGAGAGGACAGCCCGAAAGTGAATGGGTGGTGTTGCCCGACGGTTGATAACATTGAGGGGCCATTTTTGTCTCAGAAAAAAAAACAGTTAATTCTGATAATTCCCTTGATATGCTGGAGCTGTCTGCGTCACCACTACTGGGTGATGGCCAACATACAGTAGTTTTCCAACAAGATAGTGCACAGCCACACTGGGCTCAGACTGTGCGAGATGTTCTACACCAGGTGTTTCCACGTCACTGGTGTGGCAGGGTTGGTCCAGTTGGCTGGTCTTCTAGGACGCATGATATTACACCGAAGGACTTCTTTCTGTGGGGATATGTGAAGGACAGAGTCCACAAAACGCCTGTCAACCACATCAGTGATTTAAAAAACGGAATCGTTGCTGCCATTGCCACCGTTGATGCGGATATGTTGCACCGAAAGTGGGTAGAGGTTGAATAGGGTCTGGATGTTGTGCGTGACGCCAAAGGCGCACTTGTTGAGTTGTGATTATGTTAATTAGTCAGGATGCTATAACACATTGACGTTGTACCGTGACTTCTGAGACGTCCTGTATGCTACAAATGCTTGTTGAGCAACTAAAACATTAAATAAGCTGCAGCTCATTTCATGTGTGTGCCGCTTTTTAGTTCTTATACCATAATTCCTCTCTTTTGCCCTATTGATTAGAAGTGTTATCTAATTCGGCCAGTGACTGAAGCTGTTACTTCTCGTTTAAACTTATTACTTCCTCCCAAATTATCAATGGTTCTCTTTCGTCCCCACAGGCTGTTATATTTCAATAGGGCGTTTAATTAACAACCTTGATGTTTGCTATTGGTTCGCCGGCGTCACATGCTTTGCCGCACTCTGAACATAGTTTGCGCCCAGTTATGTTTGCAGCAGGATCACCGTTAACGACTGGTATAGAACTTTTGAGTGTTAGAGGATTTAGGTTAGTTATCCTGATACCTAACACACCGCACCAAACATTGACACTACAGTGGTGCTCGACTTTCGTTACACAGTCGGGATTCGCCACTGCCCAATTTGACATATTATGCCGATTCACGTGACCAACGATTCGTAAACACTGCTTCATTAGAAAAAAGTACCTGTGAATGAAAACCATCATTCACTGGTAGTTGTTTTTGTATCCACCTGCAAAAGCTCAAGCAGCCTTGATGCAACGACGGGTGATATGGGTGGTCTTCGTGTTCATGCAGTACACGCAGAACACTTCGTCGCGAAATTCCTGCACTTCATGCTGCTTGCCGTGAACTAATTTGAGGATATGCAGCAGTTACAGCTGAAACATCCACTGCGGCATTTTCGTTTGTCGCAGGTCGTGGTTGGATTCTTCGTGTGAGCTGAACACTTCCAGCTGCAGTAAACAGTTGAATAACACTGCGAAATGTCGTTGCAGAAGGAACATTCCTCTCAGGGAACAGGTCCGCATAACGTCGACGAGCGTCTCCTACGTGCATGTTTGACGCACAGTACGGAGCAGTGATACCTATCCTTTTGCAGTCGTCAACATCGTTGCACACGTAGTAAGACATGTTTGCAGTTCTAACGTTTGCAGTAACGTGAACTGCGACGGCTTCGCGCCGCTGTTTCCGTATCCGTCGTTCGCTGTGCGAGCATAGTCACGCTCGACACAATGGAACTAAACTACTGACCATTAAAACTGCTACACCAAGAAGAAATGCAGATGATAAACGAGTATTCATAGCCAAATATATTATACTAGAACTGACATGTCATTACATTTTCACGCAATTTGGGTGCATAGATCCTGAGAAATCAGTACCCAGAACAACCACCTCTCGCCGTAATAACGGCCTTGATACGCCTGGGCATTGAGTCAAACAGAGCTTGGATGGCGTGTACAGGTACAGCTGCCCATGCAGCTTCAACACGATATCACAGTTCATCAAGAGTAGTGGCTGGCGTATTGTGACGAGCCAGTTGCTCGGCCACCATTGACCTGACGTTTTCAATTAGTGACAGATCTGGAGAATGTGCTGGCCAGGGCAGCAGTCGAACATTTTCTGTATTCAGAAAGGCCCGTACAGGACCTGCAACATGCGGTCGTGCATTGTCCTCCTTAAATATAGGGTTTCGCAGGGATCGAATGAAGGGTAGAGCCACGGGTCGCAACTCATCTGAAATGTAACGTCCACTGTTCAAACTGCCGTCAATTTGAACAAGAGGTGACCGAGACGTGTAACCAATGGCACCCCATACCATCACGCCGAGTGATACGCCAGTATGGCGATGACGAATACACGCTTCCATTGTGCGTTCACCGCGATGTCGCCAAACACGGATGCGACCATCATGATGCTGTAAACACAACCTGTATTCATCCGACAAAATGACGTTTTGCCATTCGTGCACCCAGGTTCGTCGTTGAGTGACATCATCGCAGACGCTCCTGTCTGTGACGCAGCGTCAAGGGTAACCGCAGCCATGGTCTCCGATCTGATAGTCCCTGCCGCTGCAAACGTCGTAGAACTGTTCGTGCAGATGGTTGTTGTCCTGCAAACGTCCCCATTTATTGACTCAGGGATCGAGACGTGGCTGCACGATCCGTTACAGCCACGCGGATATGATGCCTGTCATCTCGACTGCCAGTGATACGAAGCCGTTGGGATCCAGCACGGTGTTCCGTATTACCTTCCTGAACCCACCGATTCCATATTCTGCTAACAGTCATTGGATCTCGACCAACGCGAGCACCAATGTCGCGATACGATAAACCGTAATCGCGATAGGCTACAATCCGACCTTTATGAAAGTCGAAAACGTGATGGTACGCATTTTTCCTCCTTACACGAAGCATCACAACAACGTTTCACCAGGCAACGCCGGTCAACTGCTGTTTGCTTTAGAGAAATCGGTTGGGAACTTTCCTCATGTCAGCAAGTTGTAGGTGTCTCCATCGGCGCCAACCTTGTGTGAATGCTCTGAAAAGCTAATCATTTGCATATCACAGAATATTCTTCCCGTCGGTTAAATTTCGCGTCTGTAGCACATCTTCGTGGTGTAGCAATTTTAATGCCCAGTAGTGTACATCCTCGAACCTAGAGGTGTTTGCACCCACAGCGCGAATCTGATCATGGACTGCGACGCTTGCTTACCGTCCGTGCATCACAGAACAAACAGTTATTTTAATGGTACAAAATATATCCGAGAGACTGGTACATATCGGATATTTCGCTTTTCAACTGTTTGTAACACATTTTGATTTGTGTCGATCAAAGCGCCATGCAACGATAGAACTGATCCAAAAGTTATGTACTTTTTTCCGAGAATCAAAATCCGCAATTAAAAAGGGGTTCATATTGAAGATTTCAAAGTGGACTCTCTCCCATCCCCTGAAGGTGGGTCAGGGGGATTGAATTTAGTGTTACTGTATGTCCCCTTTCGAAACGAACAACTTCTATCATAACGTTTTTTTTTTTTGTCCTGGCTGTAGTGTCCTAAATATTAAGACAAACAGTTTTAATCGCCCCACCCTGTATACAGCCCTCCACCAGAACTTTATGATGTATTATACACAGAATGATTATGTTAGCAGTATCGGCTTGTTGTTGATCGCTAACACCAGCACAGTTCAACCTTACTGCTACAAGTAAATCGTTTGCTGTACATGAGAAATGGATAAAAGATGGTGAATGCCGACACTCTCGTTGGTAGCTCCTTGGGCTGCGACGGATCAGGCAATACTGTGTTGCGACTTCATAGTGGCGAGTGCTGAGTAGGAGTACCACTAATTTGTTTCAGTTGTTGCTTCCACGTGGTGTCAGTTAACGAATAACACACAGAACAGCCTCTGTGTGTTGTTTAACAGTTGTTTAACAACGTTTCTGCTGCTTTTGTACGGGCGTACGGGTGAATCATTAACTGTATTCTATTTACATACGGCTGTAATAAGCTAACCTGACTCCAAGAAATACAAAATGCAATACAAAGAAGTGCTATACTGAAACAGCGGGCGAGGGAGGGGAGGAGGATGGGGACAAATTGTTCTCCACGATATTGTCTGTCCGCAGGGATTTCGTACTCTGTCACACATAAATCCTGAAATTTACAATTAAATTATTTCGCTAAATTATGATTCACCGCCATTTTTTTGCGGAATATGCTATGATGTTGTTAATTTATACACACTGCACGTGGATCTCATATACTATTCCGCCTCACAAAATTACACTATAAATTTACATTAACAGAACCAGCCTGCTTCGGTAGTGCTACAAAGCTTCCTAGGTGGAGTGTAATGTACGCTTTAAGGTGACACCTCTCATATAAAACGGCACCTGGGATAATAATACGCGCTAAGACAGCTGGGGATGACTATTTAACCTGGATGGCCCCTAAAAATAGAGTAAAAGTTGCATAATATATTTATATGTCGAATCACAAGCCCAGGAGGGAGCAAAGTTATTGGTAACCACCTCATAGATTTTATAAAATATCAAGACATGTGACTACGGGAAACTTTTGCGTCTTCCTGAGCTAGAGAACATGGCATTACTAGGCTGGAGACCAGTAAACATTAATTGCTGTGCAAGACTGTTTACGTACATGATGACTTATACCTTTCTTGTCAATTACTCGGTGATGGAATACAATTACGTTACTTCGAAAATTATTGACAATTTCCCACTACTGTCGCTGCTTTAATCACATTATTTCATTTTTGTTTTCCGTGTATTATGAAGTCGAGATCATCGTCTCTGCAAACCGAAAATGCTGTGCTGTCACACTGCAGTCTTAAGTACCATACCTCGTTGTATTTACAGCAACTTTGTTTACGCTTTGCTTTTTGGAGGTCCGAACATGAAGGATGTCATTGACGATTTCAGCTGTAGCAGTAACAAGGGTTGATTGTGATCCGCTAACTTTTAGAACAAAACTATTTCCGCATCTTCATCTACATATCTGTATATCTGTATTTTATAGATAATAACATCACTTTAATATCTGCCATGACATTTGTTTAGCTTTTATAGCAATGGAGGGTAGTCATAAAATGTCTTGGACTAAGCATTAGGCGTATTTGATGCCTCATTTTTACATTTAAATTACATTACATTTATAGTTTTCCGTGGATCCCTTGGAGAGGAGTCTCTGGGATCAGTCAAAGGTGTTTTTATTCAAATATATTGATATTGTACAATTCTAATGCAGACAGAGTTATGAGCTATAATCGTTGTGAAGATATTCATCGATGGAGTAGAAGGGGTTGGCCAAAAGGAAGTTCCTTAATTCACTCTGAAACCGGTCTTTATCCCTTCAAGACCTTTGATATGCTCTGGTAAGTTATTGAATGTGTGAGTACCCATGTATTTGACTCCTTTTTGTACTAATGTTAAACTTTTGTAGTCCTTATACAGATTGTTTTTGGCTCTGGTATTATAATCGTGTTTTGCACTATTTTGTATAAAATGAGACATGTTGTGCTTGCAAAGTAGGCGGAATGTTGCTTATAATAAAATTTTATGTTTCCTCGAATCTTCGTAGAGGTCTTGTTTCTATTATGATAAGCATGCATTTCAGTGCGCCATACAGACAATTTAGATGTCGCAATATTAAATTTCTGGATCTTCACTGTGCTTGCAAAGTGAGAGAGATCTCACAACAAATGGTAAGTGATTTTATTTGTTGCCGAGATATCGACTTCGACATTATCTCTGGAAATGTCACATCTCTCACTGTTACCAACTTTAGTCATGCATTTATAAACAGTTCCTTTCGTTATACAGTTTAAGTGATTGATGTTAATAAAGCACTTTATTCCTTCCTTCCCAAGTAAGACTTTTGTTCTGTATAAGTGTGT
Organism: Schistocerca nitens; assembly: GCF_023898315.1. Classification (NCBI taxonomy): domain Eukaryota; kingdom Metazoa; phylum Arthropoda; class Insecta; order Orthoptera; family Acrididae; genus Schistocerca; species Schistocerca nitens. The sequence continues at coordinate 697,573,228 of NC_064616.1, read as the reverse complement.
GTGGTGGTGCAGTTGAATAAAGACTGTATTATTTTTGTGAGCCATAGTTTCCTGAAACGCAAAAACACAGACATTGAATACAAACTTTACTTATTTAGATACTGTTGCAATGTAAAGATTACATTTTATGGCCCACTTTTCAGAATATTGTGACGTCATAGATGTGGTAACCTAATTGATTTGAACCTACAGCGCTTTTTCTTGTACTTAACGTCAACTAGGTCCTAGATATTTACTGTAAAAGTCGCACTTGTCGCATTGCTAACCTATTTTGCAGACATTTTAGAATATTGCGGCATCATAGTTGTGGAAAATAACACACTCTATAAAGCTTTTATAGAGCCTTGGCACCATAATTCTGGTTGCAGACTTCGTAAGAAGTGGGCTTGGGTCATTTTTAATAATTGCAATAATTAGCAACTGGTATCATCGATTATATTTCATCTAGAGTATAACACAATGCATTATCTTTGTACCTTCTGGAATGGCACTTTTACAAATTGTTTACAAGTTGTTTGCACAACTTAAATGCGGAAACATTTAATTTTAAGGTGTATTATTACTTAAATCAAGAGTAGGCCTGATTAGTTACATTCAGAGTGTCCATGTGCCTGTGTGCTTACCTGCTTAGTGTACTATTCCACTGACACGTATTTTTCTGCAATTATAAGCCTGGTTAGGTAATGTGTACGATATCCATTCCTTAGGCCTACGTTCTAACGTATCAACTGTTATTAGGCACAGAATGACATACTTTGAAAGTTTCGGTACTAATTTGACGAACATCTGTATTTGGAAACTAACTTGCACTTTCTTTACATTGCAGACATATTTTTGCAGACACTTTAGAATATTACAACATCTCTACTGTGGAAAATAATTACTTCACCTCTCTATTCTGTTTTTTTAACAGTGGATTCATGTAGTGCTGACAGTGAGAATTACTAATGGTACGACAAACGAATAATTCACGTTTTTTACAGTGCAGCCCTCTGTTGGTGACAGTAATAACCGAAAAGAAAATGGTAGTACAAAGATCGAACTTTCCACTTCTTCTAAGTGCAGTGAGCCGCTTGCGACAGGAGCACTCGTTTTCAACAGTGCAGCCATTTGCTGATGACAGGAGCAACTGGGATGTGAAATAGGATTTGACTGTAATTCGTATTTTCAATGTGTATGGGATGGTATTTAAGGTAAAACTGATTTTCAACAAAAAAATACTTTGTTTTCTGTATTTTTTCAAGTAAATGTTGGTTACTAAATATTTATACAGATATTTATAGATATCTACGTGTTTCAATATTCCATTGTGAATGACATATAGCTTTAATTACCGTTGTGACTGGTGAGAAAGTCCTTACACAATTTTCGGAAGTCAATAATGCAAAAAGTTTCAGTATTTTAGGTAAGTCACATACTTTATCATATTTGGCTACCAAGTGGGGTGCAGGAGCGTGAAGAAGTAGGGAAGTGGAAATACGGATATGGGGACTCGGGTGTGTGGGGTAGTGTGGGGCACTCCCCCACCCCCTTCCCCTTCTATGGCCTTGGCACATGTCTGGAAGTGATTACACTTCGGCATGATTCCCTGTATGCTCTTGGAGATGTCAATGCTGATGACAGCGAAATATGGCATCCGCTGTTGTCTCAGTTGTATTTGAATACCAGAGACAAGAAAATGCTGATGCTGAAGTCAGGATTCTGGGAATGACCTCCATGTCAGTTAGTTATTTAGTTTCATGTTCCATCGATCATTTTGCACAATAAATCGTAATGATGTGGAATGAGTCATTTCATCTGTAAATATGGTTGTATTATGAACATTTTAAGGTTGATTTTTTAATTAAAAAAGGTATATGGATTTGAGTCAGTAATTCCTACCTACCATCTTTTACACATTACAAAAATAGAAATTTTTCTACTAAATAGAAGGAGTTGTGAAGGAGAAACTTTTTCGTTTGTTGTCAAGTTTTACTTTGCTGTCTGTCAGACGTTTTATATCACCAGGTAAGTCATCAAAAATTTTAGTTGTTTCATTGCGAACGCATTTATATGCTAAAGACAATCTTAACATGGAGTAGTCAACGTAATTTTTCTTTCTGGTTTTGTAATTATGTACATCATTATTCCTTTTGCCCGCATCTCGTGGTCGTGCGGTAGCGTTCTCGCTTCCCACGCCCGGGTTCCCGGGTTCGATTCCCGGCGGGATCAGGGATTTTCTCTGCCTCGTGATGGCTGGGTGTTGTGTGATGTCCTTAAGTTAGTTAGGTTTAAGTAGTTCTAAGTTCGAGGGGACTGATGACCATAGATGTTAAGTCCCATAGTGCTCAGAGCCATTTGAACCATTTATTCCTTTTGATCTGCAGAGAATTATTTACAACAAACTTCATGAGTGAATAAACATAGCCTACGCAATAGTCAGAATGCTAAACTCCATAAACACATGTCTACAAGATGATAATGGGTGAGCATCATATATTATTCTCACAGCTCGTTTTTAAATAATGACAACTATATTTCTTAAAGATGAATTACCCCAGAACATTATCCCATATGACATTAATGAATGAAAGTGTGCAAATATGGCAACTTACTGATTTCTTTCTCCCCAGGGTTTGCAACGATTCTAGGTGCAATTGTGGCTGAACTAAGTTGTTTTGGGAGATGCTTTTTTCAGTTTAAATATTCATCAATATTGATACCTAAAATTTTTAAGTTTTTACCCTATGTATTATTTCCTGCCGTGTGTTACACTGGTGTAGAGTGCTCTTTGTAAAACCGAAGTGGGGTTCCATCTGTACCTGGCGACTTATTTCTTTTCTTCTATTTCAGTTGTTTCCCTCGGGCACAGATGCCTAATACCATGTTCTCCATACACGATTCTGCGCCGTGGTCATACAATGGTATGTTTTTACAGTTCTTCTGTGTGAAGCATTTCTTAAACGCGAGATTTAAACCTTCAGCTTTCCTTTTGCGTCTTCTACAGCCACACCAGAGTGATCAACGGGTAGCCTCAGATCCGCTTTGGGATTTTACGTAGGACCAGAATTTTCATGGATTCTCAGCAAGATCTTTTGCTAAAGTATGACAATGGTAGTTGTATGCTTAGCGCACTGATCTTTTTACAGATATATGAATCTCTAAAAACTTTAACCTATCGTCAATTGTGCAGTCTCTTTTGAACCGAGAGTGCAACAGCCTTTCTTCCTCAGAATTTTCCGAATTTAGTTGTTAACCACTGTGGATCTTTTCCGTCCTTAATACACATACTCGGCACATACTCCCCCAGAGAAAGATTTACAATCTTTTAAACTTGCCCATAATTCCTCTATGTTCATCACACTGGATCTCGTAAATGACGTTTATTCATAGTCTAAGTGGGATGCTGGCAACTGCTTATTTTGTCTTTCTAGCAAAATTACTTTCGTAGCACTCTTGATTGATTTATTAACTTTAGTAACCGTAATCACTATGATGACATCATGGTCACTAGTCCCTGTCTCCATACTCGCGCCATTGATAACGTCGGACCTGAGTGTAGCTACAAGGTCTAATATATTTCTATTGGGTGTGGGCTGTCGAGAAAGCTGCTCAACACGTTTGTCGGAAAATGTGTTCAAAAGTATTTCGCAAGACTCTCTCTCTGTTCTTCCTGTAATGAATCCATAGATGTCCCAGTCTATAATCGGCAGGTTAAAGTAAAGTCTCTTCTATCTAGTATAGCGTGATCTAGGTGTTTCCGCGGTACTGACTGTAGACGTCCTTTTAATGACACTAAATCTGTCACGTCGGAATCTGATGGTCGGTAAGAGCTTCTACACAATTAAATTGATTTCGGCTAGTCCCGTTATATGTGACCAGATAACGTCACTGTCACATTCAAATTCGACCTCAAAAGAAACAATATTTTTGTCAGCTGCAATGAACATATCCCCTCCTATTACGTCTAATCTTTCTTTTCGATATACACACATCAAAAAAAGTTTTGCATCGCCTCGGTTCCGAGAGTTCCGGAACCTGGAATGGAGATCAACATAAACATCAAAAAATGGTTCAAATGGCTCTGAGCACTATGGGACTCAACATCTTAGGTCATAAGTCCCCTAGAACTTAGAACTAATTAAACCTAACTAACCTAAGGACATCACACACACCCATGCCCGAGGCAGGATTCGAACCTGCGACCGTAGCGGTCCCGCGGTTCCGGACTGCAGCGCCAGAACCGCTAGACCACCGCGGCCGGCATAAACATCATTTCCGCCCTTTTTATTGCTCATGAAACCGACACATTACATGTTGCAACACCATACAGCGAGACCTACAGAGGTGGTGGTCCAGACTGATGTACACAACGGTACCTCTAATACACAGTAGACCGTCCTCTTGTATTGATGCATGCCTGTATTCGTCGTGGCATACTATCCACAAGTTCATCAACACACTGTTGGTCCAGATTGTCCCATTCCTCAACGGCGATGCAGCGTAGATCTCTCAGAGTGGTTGGTGGGTCACGACGTCCATAAGCGGCCCTTTCCAATCTCTCCCAGGCATGTTCGATAGGGTTCATGTCTGGAGCACAGGCCGGCCACTCTAGTCGAGCGACGTCGTTATCCTCAAGGAAGTCTTTCACAAGATGTGCACGATGGGGGCGCGAATTTTCGTCCATGAAGACGAATGCCTCGCCAATATGCTGCTGATATGATTGAACTATCGGTCGGAGGATGGCATTCACGTATCGTACAGTCGTTACGGCGCCTTCCATCACCATCCGCGGCGTACGTAGGCCCCACATAATGACACCCCAAAACAGCAGTGAACATCCACCTTGCTGCACTCGCTGGACAGTGTGTCTAAGGCGTTCAGCCTGACCTGGTTGCCTCAAAAGACGTCTCCGACGATTGTCTGGTTGAAGGCATATGTGACACACATCGGCGAAGAGAACGTGATGCCAATCCTGAGTGGTCCATTCGGCATGTTGTTGGGCTCATATGTACCGCGCCGCATGGTGTCGTGGTTGCAAAGATGGACCTCGCCACGGTCGTCGGGAGTGAAGTTGCGCATCATTCAGCCTATTGCGCACAGTTTGAGTCGTAACACGACGTTATGTGGCTGCACGAAAAGCATTATTCATCATGGTGTCGTTGCTGTCAGGGTTCCTCCGAGCCATAATTTCTAGGTAGCGGTCATCCACTGCAGTAATAGCCCTTGGGCGGCCTGACCGAGGCTTGTCATCGACAGTTCCTTTCTCTCTGTATCTCCTCCATGCCCGAACAACATTGCTTTGGTTCACTCCGAGATGCCTGGACACTTCTCTTGTTCAGAACCCATCTTGTCCCAAAGTAACAATTCGGACGCGATCGAACAGCGGTATGGACCGTCTGGCATGGTTGAACTGCAGACAACACGAGCTGTGTATCTGCTTCCTGGTGGAATGATTAGAACTGATCGGCTGTCGGACCCTCTCCGTCTAATAGGCGCTGCTCATGGATGGTTGTTTACATCTTTGGGCGGGTTTAGTGACATCTCTGAAGAATCAAAGGGACTGTGTCTGTGATACAATATCAACAGTCAACGTCTATCTTCTGGAGTTCTGGGAACTGGGCTGATGCAAAATTTTTGTTTGATGTGCGTATATCAAGCATAAATCAGTTTTTGTAACAAGTGCTCCTTGTCCTCCCTTGAATATCCAGAGTTTTTTCTGCACTACACGGTCATAATGCTGCGGACTTATTCAAAATCTATTCATAACTGTTTTTTACTACGCTGCGATGATCTTCCATTCACATAATTATTTCTAGTGCTCGCTCCTAGGACAACGACTGTCCTTTGCTACGTTGCACTGGAGACAGGATTTGTGGCTCCCTGTCCGACATGGCTAGACACCTCCTTTAGTATCACTTTCACTTGTTAAGCTCGTATCGTCATCATTGTTCTCCTCATGTACGATGTCCGCACAGCCGAGGGTATACGTCATCACATAGTCCAATGACTCATCTTGCAGAAATGTTAATATTTCGTCTGCCACTTCTGTCACTCTCTGCGAAATTCCTGTTCTTTTCTGAGAAAATGTCGACCTTATCAACTGTTGTTAATGCAGTGTTTGCTTTGCTTTTATTGTTGCCGTTTCTCCGCTTTGTATCAACACCACTAGCACATTAGCGCTGTTGTGAGTTACTCGTCGAATAAACGGTTTATCTACCCTCGGTAGCGTAATTCTGTACTCACCATTGGATACCTCCAGCCCCACCCCCTATTGCCATTAGTTGCAAATATTGTGGTTGCATGGCAGACAATATGTGGAGCGTCAAAGCCGTAAATATCGTTGGCTGTTTACGACCTCGCTCTCAAGAGGTTCCTTGTAAATGATCATCCACACAGGACAGACGATCCCGTTGAAGGACGAGATCGTAGTCCAAAGTAAACATAAAAATGTCTCTCGGAAATTAGACGTGCCGGTAGTTAACTCTTGGACGACAACTTTTATTTTTGGCTTAGAAACTTTTGCGCCATTTGGTGTCCAGATTCTGGACTAGGTGAATACATCTTCAAAAGTGATACCGAACAAAGAACTTGACAAGTTCTACGCACAGTGTAATCAGCTGTTTGAATCTTCAGCAGGTCGCACATCTGGGTTCCAGGCTCACTCGTACTTAAAACAACAAGCAGTGTCTAAGTACTGCAGAGCACGTCAATTGCCTTCTGCCATGGACGATCAAGTAAAAGCGGATTTCGTCCGCAGCTCGTGGTCGTGCGGTAGCGTTCTCGCTTCCCGCGCCCGGGATCGATTCCCGACGGGGTCAGGGATTTTCTCTGCCTCGTGATGACTGGGTGTTGTGTGATGTCCTTAGGTTAGTTAGGTTTAAGTATTTCTAAGTTCTAGGGGACTGATGACCATAGATGTTAAGTCCCATAGTGCTCAGAGCCATTTGAACCATTAAAAGCGGCTTTAGATAAAGTGCAAATTATGGGAGTAATACCCCCTACGCTCGTAGTTAAGTTTATCGTTAATGCTTAAGCGCTGGCCGGAGTGGCCGAGCGGTTCTAGGCGCGTCAATCTGGAACCGCGCGACCGCTACGGTCGCAGGTTCGGATCCTGCTTCGGGCATGGATGTGTGCGATGTCCTTAGGTTAGTTAGGTTTAAGTAGTTCTAAGTTCTAGGGGGCTGATGACCTCAGCTGTTAAGTCCCAAAGTGCTCAGAGCCATTTGAATGCTTAAGCAAATGACGGTCTGCATCCAATTCCTAACTGGAGAAATTGTTGGCGACAATGGCTGGAACATTATTTTTCAAAGATGCACTGCTGGAAAAAAATTAGTTCATCAGGAAAGATGACGTCGATTTTGACCCGATGATGGCATATGCCACCTGGGAGATAGTAGATGTACTGAAAATGGTTTCAACGTCGTCTGGCAGCAGATAGTTTTGTGGCACAGCTTCCAGAGCGCCATCTGTCTACTCTTTAATAGGGCACGCTACCAGCCAGAAGTCTCAGTGTGGTGCAAACGAGTGAAGCAAGCAGGCAACGATGCCACAGAGACGCACTCGTGCTTCTTAAAGCGAACTGAGTGAGACTGAAAGGGGACAAATTGCGGTCTTCCGAGTGGCGAGATGGTCATTTCGGAGAATTGCCACACAAGGTCGACGTGCTGCATCAGCTGTGTAACGATGCTGGAATCACACACTTGTAGACGATATTCTGGATATCTACGCAACACAGTCGCCTGCTAGGATCGTGGTATTGAAAGGGAAGCAATGGAAGATCGTACAGCTACCCACAGTACAGATTAGAGAGCTTGTGAGATGTTTCATCACGAACTGTTGCGAACCGGTTATTAGCAATGCGACTATGGGCACGCACATATCTAGTCCGTCTTCCACTCAGGCCAAAACATCAACATTTACGGCTCGAAAGGTATCATCAGAGGATTACTTGGAAGATAGAATGGCGCAGAATGATCTCCAGCATGATCTTTAGCCTGCGCACAAGTGACTGTCTTTTGCGCGTACGATGTAGACCTCGTGAACACTGTCTCCTAGAGTGCTTTTATCCAAGACACACTGGCCCAAACCAAGGCATTATACTATGTGGTGCGATAAGCTACAACTCTCGTTCACCTTTGATGTTTCTGGAGGGGATGCTAACCGGCACTCCGTACGTGCAGAATGTTCTTAGACCCGTTATTTGCCATTCCTGCAACAGGAAAATGTCTTGTTCCAACAGGACGAAGCTTGCTCAAACACTACCTGTGAAACTCAACGTGCTCTGCAAGATGTGCAGCAACTTACCTGGGCAGCACGAGCTTCGGACTTGTCTCCAGTAAAGTATATGTGGGCTATGATGGGACGAGGACTGACTCGTTCGACTCGACAACCAACGACTCTTACAGAACTACGTCAACAGGTCGAGCAGACGTGGCATAACGTATCCCAGGACACTATTCGCCATCAATACGGTCGAGTGGATGTCAGAGTCAACGCGAACATTGCCGCCTGTGAAGGTTACACAAAATAATAATATGGGTGTTTCAACATGGGTCGATACCTGGTACCTCTGAACCTCTTGTGCTAGTGATCTGTAAGAGCAATCATTTCATGAACTCCGTGTGCACTGTTGCAACCATAAATCTTGAGTAAAATGGAAACCTCTATTAGGATTTACTAACTTTTTCCCAACATTGTAGATCTTTTCAGTTAACTGTAGATGATCAGACTAATCAGTTTTTAACGATTAATTTACCGTCAGTATATATCGTAATAAGAGGTTACCATTTGGGATAGCAAGCACTCTCGCGACATTATACACATATCCTGAGCAACTTGTCCAGGATGTCCCCAGTTGTGTTAATTACACTACTGGCCATTAAAATTGCTACACCACGAAGATGACGTGCTACAGACGCGAAATTTAACCGACAGGAAAAAGATGCTGTCATATGCAAATGATTAGCTTTTCAGGGCATTCACACAAGGTTGGCGCCGGTAGCGACACCTACAACGTGCTGACATGAGGAAAGTTTCCAACCGATTTCTCATACACAAACGGCAGTTGACCGGCGTTGCCTGGTGAAACGTTGTTGTGATGCCTCGTGTAAGGAGGAGAAATGCGTACCATCACGTTTCCGACTTTGATAAAGGTCGGATTGTAGCCTATCGCGATTGAGGTTTATCGTATTGGGACATTGCTGTTCGCGTTGGTCGAGATCCAATGACTGTTAGCAGAATATGGAATCGGTGGGTTCGGGAGGGTAATACGGAACGCCGTGCTGGATCCCAACGGCTTCGTATCACTAGCAGTCGAGATGACAGGCATCTCATCCGCATGGCTGCAACGGATCGTGCAGCCACGTCTCGATCCCTGATTGAGCAGATGGGGACGTTTGCAAGACAACAACCATCTGCACGAACAGTTCAACGACGTTTTTAGCAGCATGGACTATCAGTTCGGAGACCATGGCTGCGGTTACCCGTGAGGCTGCACCACAGACAGGAGCGCCTGCAATGGTGTACTCAACGACGAACCTGGGTGCACGAATGGCAAAACGTCATTTTTTCGGATGAATGCAGGCTCTGTTTACAGCATCATGATGGTCGCATCCGTGTTTGGCGACATCGCGGTGAATGCACATTGGAAGCGTGACATCGTCATCGCCATACTGGCGTGTCACCCGGCGTGATGGTATGGGGTGCCATTGGTTACACGTCTCGATCACCTCTTGTTCGCATTGACGGCACTTTGAACAGTGGACGTTACATTTCAGATGTGTTACGACCCGTGGCTCTACCCTTCATTCGATCCCTGCGAAACCCTACATTTCAGCAGGATAATGCACGCCCGCATGTTGCAGGTCCTGTACGGGCCTTTCTGGATACAGAAAATGTTCGACTGCTGGCCTGACCAGCACATCCTCCAGATCTCTCACAAATTGAAAACGACTGGTCAATGGTGGCCGAGCAACTGGCTCGTCACAATACGCCAGCCACAACTCTTGATGAACTGTTTTATCGTGTTGAAGCTGCATGGGCAGCTGTACCTGTACACGCCATCCAAGCTCTGTTTGACTCAATGCCCAGGCGTATCAAGGCCGTTATTACGGCGAGAGGTGGTTGTTCTGGGTACTGATTTCTCAGGATCTATGCACCCAAACTGCGTGAAAATGTAATCACATGTCAGTTCTAGTATAATATATTTGTCCAATGAATACCTGTTTATCATTTGCATTTCTTCTTGGTGTAGCAATTTTAATGGCCAGTAGTGTATTTAGATGACTTGTTTATTACCGGAGCCAAGCGGGAGCAACACCTCCGCTTTCTACATATGTTCTATGAGTGGCTCGAAGCCCATGGACTGCTTAGTCACCTCGACAAATGTAGTTTCTTTCAGCCGATTGTTACGTTTCTGGGACATACATTCAATGAAGTCTTCAATATACGCCGTTAATACTAGAGTAAATTGATCTTGCCTCTTCGATGTTTTCGATTCGGATTGCTCCCTGAACTGTTTGTGCGCTCTTCGCTAAGCTCTGCACCTTACGTACTCAATCGTCATCGACCCGAGGAACTACCTGTTTATTCCACGGATCTGTGCGTTACCGCCAGTGCGAGTGATGATAAACTGTGTTCTAGCTACTCAGAGCTGGACAGCACAGGAAACTTTTCCGTTTTGGATCCATAAGGCGCTCTTCGTTTCAAACGAAAATTTGTCATTCTTTTATCAGTTCCTGTTGTGCTATGACGTCTGTTCGATATGGGTGGAAGTATGGGTTTGTCTGGTGTTGATATGAGCTAGTTTGGAGTTTCTGCATCAGTGGCGAAAAAGGGCGAGAACTTTTCAGTTAGTTGCCATGGGCAATATTAGACGAATACACAGTTATCTCCGAAATGCTTTCTAAATTTCCGCACGGTTTACTTGCGATCATTCCGCATTCAGCTCTGTGATGAGAATATTCCAGGTGGCGAGATGGAAACTCATGAATTGCTCACTTTTTGTTAATTGTAGCGAATATTATCTCTTAAATCTGTCTCGCTAAAAGTTCAAAATTACAGTCGTTTCCTGTGTTATAAAAGAGTTATTGCTTTCTGAAAAATTGTGTTTTGAGAGGGTATGATTCCAATTACCCTTGCATGACACCGTATTGTGCACACTCGTTGACGCCGGATGCCTCACGTAAATGTTCTGTTATGACAGCAACAGTTAACTGATTTAATTACGTTTTGCAATTACAAACCACTACCAGTAAATACTATTTATTTTTATGAAATTAATTTTCGTGTGGGTAAGATAAGTTGTCAGCTGTTGTCATTGATGATAGTCGTTTCTGAGTATAGACGCTACCTGGGAATACTTGACCGCGGTATTATTGCACTTGGCCTTGCGCAGCCACTACCGGAAACACGTGGTGACGTTACAGTAAAGAAATAGAGTGGTGTCAAAGGAAAAGTCATTGCACTGTGAGTCATGACAGTTGTGCGTATACTATCAAGTGTTTCTGCGCGTCCTCGTGAAATAACACGGTACAAATTCACGATAAGACGACGAAAGCAGCCTCACTCCGAGGTACAGTAACATTGTGGCCGACTAATACTTTTGTGAGAAATATTGCAGATGGCATGATAGCAAGGAGCCTTATAACTAAAATATTCGCTGGAAACAATATCCTGAGCTCGTGTTCGGATCTTAGTTACTTTTCTTTCAAATAAAAAATTAAAGATTACATACCGTATCTCAGGGCACATCCTTAATTGCACTGCTTGTATCTATAAGCCGAAAGCAGACGCACTGTTCAATTTTCTGTACGTTTCTTGATGAATCGTAATTTACTGTGTAGTATTTGAAGAGTTACCTGTGCAAAATTCATTCCAGCTGCTCCAAGTTTATGTGAGGGTGTATCTGTGACTATTCCGTTAAATATATATATGATCACACACCATTTCCAATTTGTTTTCAAGGGCATAAAGGTTCATGTATTACCCCTTAGTTTATCAGTTTCGGGTTTTATTGCACTGCTCATGGTAACAGTTAAGTTTTTACACACATACACACCTTACCATTTGGTGATGGTGCTAAGATCTGGCTCTGTATGTTTCTGGTCACTTAGTGGTTTGCCTGTCAGTGTCTACCAAATGTACTTCTGGATGACTGATATAAATCATGGGTTCCTGACTGCTTTGCAACTACAACTCTGTTATTTAATTGCAGTTTAATAGCTTTTTGCATAAAATTTTCATTTAATGATATCACTAACTGTTGTGAAAGTAGGCACATAACATTTTACATTTACTCTCATGTTTTGTAATTAACGCACTGGTCATTAAATTATCTTTATACCTTGTGGAACAGAGTAGAATGTGACTCTGAAAGTAACTTGCAGTAATGACAAGTAATGACAGGTGAGCTTGAAAAAGTGAAATATTTTGTACTTAAATTTGAAGCTATTGATTCAGTTAATGTTAAACTACACTCACATGTTTTAAGACTTTGTAATAAACTAGAATAGTGAACTATGCTAAGGAATAGTAAAGAGTGAAACAATGGAAGTCCCTGTTGTAATGTCAACAATATTATGAAAAGGACAGATTGTCACTTGCTATAGAGATGACAAATCGATTTGTGGACAGGCACAACGAAAAGGTTGGCAGAATTATGGCCCAAATGGCCAGAGATAGCTGTCATGTGTGCATGAGGTTTGCTCTCTTGTGTGAATGTGTAAGTGTTTCCTTTCCTTTCTGAAGAATGCTTTGGCCGAAAGCTCAGTGTGTAACAGCATTTTCGTTGTCTCTGTCTGCAACTCAGTGTGTCATTTTTAATCTATCCTTTTCATGATATTGGTAAATAGTAAAGAGTGCATTGGCACTCTTATATATGAACAACTGTCGTAACTAATGTTGTGGTGATATATGCTCTATGTTACCTTATTAGATACTTTAGGAGTGATGTTAAAGTAAGGTGGGTGACGATAACAGTCTCTTATTTTCATTTGTACCCTAGGTGTGAAATCTGGATGCTTAGATTGTGGTTTCGTGTGATATAGCGTGAGCGAAATTCATTTTCATATGTTTTTTGGAAACGTGAAGGCATATCTGAATGGTATAGTTTTATGAATTGAAGAAATATAGAATGGAGAATTAGTAGAATATTTTGGATCTGGATGTAATCAGTTTCTTTTTCTCCGAGTTTAAAAGTGCAGTGTAAGATTATCTGTTCTTTGAAGATACATGAACTTCTAAATGAGTAGAAAATTGCTGTCAGACTATTATAGAAGAAAACAACATAATTTTCTTATTGAACTTCTCATACTGACATATAAAATATTTTGCTATGTATAGAAGTAGTAACCTTGTACTTTGTGTCTTGGAGTTTGTTCTTTGCAGCGTTGACTACTGTTGATATTGCATTCCAGGTGAGAATGTTTGTTCATTGTACCTGTGTCTTGGCCATTGAACACACAATTGTTGATTTGTTACTTATTTTGTTCAATTTGGCGATTTACATGTCAGTAAGGTGATGCATATCTGGATTCTTGTGGTCTTCCTGAGCAATTAATTACGTTATAAGTTATCGAGTGGTGGAATTTGGTGGATGAATCAGTTTTGGAACTTGAGGTATGGAGTTGAGAAATCCTCCAACCCCCACATATGCATATTTTGGTGAATGATTTGAGTTACAAAGTTGGGTGAGAGAGCATTTTCAAATAAAAATACACTTTTCAAATGATTTTACACTGAACAAAATACGATTTACCTCATTTTTTATTTATTTAGCTATGGCATATATATACCTCAGGAGTTGGGAGTGAACTGATGTGGTGTTTTGTTGGGCATAATGAATGAGAGCTGAGAATTTTGGAATTTTGTGGACATTTAGGTGATGCTTCTGGTGAATAATTTATGTATTGTTTAAATACTTCATATCTACGATGATATTTTTTAAATTCTGAACATTTTTCATGACTTGTTTTCTAGTATTGAAATTTATAATTCTAGAGCTGCAGTGTGGTACTAAGAAGAGCGTTTGAGCATTGTCACTCTTAGCTATGGTTAAGTACTCTGCATAGAGTTTATGGATATTTAGTGGAAGCTTTTCCATTGTTGGATAGTAGTTGGACTTGTGTAAATTTTTGTTTGTCTTGTGTACTGAGGATTCACATTGAAGATCTTAATTAGTCCTGGTGGTTCTATTATTCTGTGTATGTTGGAAAAGCTTACAATTAATGAAAGAGAGACAAGACATGATCATTTTAGGAGACGTCAAGAGAGAAGTGAGAAGTGCAGGGTGATGAAACATCTGATACTGGGGTCCTGTCCATTTCTGCAACTCAAGGGGATGAATGTGTTTCTAATAGTGATTCAATTAGTAAGTCAGTTAATCAAGAAGAAAGTATGTTGACGATGCAGCTCCAGAAGTCATTGATGTTGCAGTCAATGACGATGTAAGTAAAACAGGTGTGGCTCTGCCAGTTGTGTCTACTAGTAGTTGTGCTGTCTCAGTTGAACCCTCTGCAGGTCCTACTGCTTTGCATAATCATGTTGAACAACAAGGTATTATTTATGCTCTCTGGCATATTTTTGATCCAAATTTAATTCATATTTTGTTGCAATCCATACTGATGTTAGAGGCTAGTACAAGGAAATAGAATGAAAAGTTAGGGGAAGGAATGGATGCTAAGTGCAAAGGGACTTAATGAGAAGTCAGAGATTAGGTTAATGTGCAGGATAGAAGAGCAATTGATAGAGTATTGAGTAAGAAACAAGGCGAAATACCAGAAGCCAATGTTGGAGAGTTAACTGAAAGATTAGAGACAGATGGAAGAGAGCAGCAAGCTCATTTTATTACTTTACAGAAAAAATCAGTAGTTTACATCAAAAATTTGAATCCACTGGTGAAGATTTTACAGGCAAATTTGATATGCATCCTACACATTTAAGGGAAGAGTTACATTAAGAATATGATGTGAGGATTTGTACTGTCGAAAATAAAATTTCCACTGTCGAGGAAAGTCAGCTTAGATTACAGTAGGTTGTAACTGAATATTATAAGCAGTTACAAGGGGATTTACAGGGTAGAGAGAAGACTGTGAGGAGAATAACTCAGAATTATACGAGAAGTTGGAAGTGGTGCCTAGTTGGGTAGCTATTATTAAGGATTAAGAACAAGTTTAGAATCATGCAGAGTTGGGAAACTTACTTTTTGAAAGCAGCAGAGTTACAGTTAAAGTTACTTCCCAGGCAAAGTAACTTAGTTGTAGTTACAGTTAGTATACATCAGAAGTAACTGTAACAGCTACACCCATAACTACTGTTACTTTTAGAGTAAGGTGTAAAGTTACTTTTAAAAATTATAATAGCAACTTCTCTGTAATTAAATAGTGAACCATATGCATGTAGAAAAAAAAACGGTAATGTCGGTCAATAATTAAATACATTGACTTCAACCTGTTGTATCTCAGCATATTTAAATTGAATTGCTGGTCCATTTTAGACAAAAGCTGCTCTTCAAATGTTTACTGCCCCATTTGCTCCCAATTTCCCCCAACACAATGCTCCTCTACTGAAAGCTATCGCTGCACATGCACTAGCTGATATACCTGAATTGAATTTGATGAAGAAAGTGATGATTGTGGGAAACACATTGAGCACCTGTATATTTGTTCAACAATTTAGTATAAATTGTTCAAGATAGTGTTGTTCATGTGAGGTAAGTGCATTTATCTCACAAAGTACACCTTTCCTCAACTGCTTCTGCCTTTTCCCTGGTCGTGCCTCTTACAGCTGTTGATTGCAACATGGCTTCCAGCATCTGACACAGGCATGTGTTTGATCCCTCCGGTTGATTTTGAATTTTGAATGGAAGCATACAGAGAAGAGTAGATCTATCTTGCCACATACATGTTCAACCACATCCTGCAATACCAGAAGAACTGGATCAAGTAGGGGTCTGCACTTATAATCCACATTTAGTGGATACCTTACTCAGCTTTTGTTTCAAAGCAATCATTATTGGGGGAAGGAAACTCATGAACATGTTGTGCTCACCTTGTAGCAAGTTCATGGACTGTGCCAGTGGACACATCACTTCTAGGTATTTTCTCAGGAAAGCTACTTCTTCAGGGTCTACTCTCAGCAATGAACAAAAATCCTTACAACTGTCAATTTTTTCATTCTCACTACCTATCAATTTGCAGATCCATTGGACAGCTTCAAACATTGAGGTGCATCTCTTAATTGCAGGCATTAATAAATAGACACCACAGATATCTCTGATGTGGTCTGCAACTCGTGTTGACTGATTCTGTTTGTTCCAAAGCATGGAGCCCTTTGCCATGGAATTTCTTGAAACTATTTTGAGTTTTATATGTTTTCAAGTGTAGATTCAAGATCTCTCAGGGCAATCAAATCTAATGTCTGACTTATAGAACAGTGCAGGGAGGGCATTAGTATATCTTCTTCAGCACTTTCAGTCCCACTTACTGACTAACGTGCTGAAGGCATTTACAAATTCTAAATCATAATCATCATCAATTTCGCTGTTGTTTCCCTGTACATCAGTAACATTTTGCCGCTGGAATAACCTAAAAATCTTGCAAAAGTGTGTTACTTATGTCCTTACTCAGAAAATCGTATGTATACCTTTCTTTCCCATGTCTAGATGCCAACACTGCCATATTTCTTTTCAGTATGGTTGGATCAAGCCAGTGAAACACAATAACATAATGTATTTGGAAAATCAATGAACGTACCTTAAAAATACTAGGAAAGATACTGAGAACTGTATTAATCTCCACATGAAATTGTAAAATGGAACGCTGAAATAAATAAAATAAAAAATAATGTTACCTAAAGTATGTAAGACTTATGATAGTACCTTTTGTCTCTAATTCATACATATGTGGTAGTTACCACCACATCCACCTTCTTAAATTGACCTTGGATTTGAGTGTTCATTCTCTCATATACCTTATTTAATCTTTCAGCTACAGTTCTTCTTGACACCACTGACAGAAACTTAAGCAAACCCAGACATGCAAGAACTTTAAATGATGTTTCCTCTACTATGCAGAATGGATGAGTTGTATCTTCGAAAAAGATAATTACTGTTTTGTCAACCATAGTTTGCATTACATACTATGAAGTTGAAGAGTTGTTCCAAGAGCTCAGTGCTGTTTGTTTTGAGGTTGAACCTGTAATGGTACTGCTGTACTTTCTCTTTGCGTGTTGTGCTTTGTTCTCCTTAATGTGTTTTAGGGTATATGGATGTTTATCCTAAATGAGAATTGAATATATTACCTTAATCAGGTTTATAATTATAATTATTGGAAATATTTCCTATTTAAATAAATTAGTGTTATCAATATTTATCATTTAAACGAATTTAGTATTTAAATACTTAATGTTAACAGCATGCAAAAGACGTGTACATGTATTCTTTAAGTTAGCTGTGGAGCTCGGACTGCTATGTATTCTTTGCCCCCTAACACACAGTTTACAATGAAAGGAATCATTTTTTCCATCCGACGTCAAAAATCAGAGAAACTGGCCAAGTTATGCAAGTCTCTGCTTCCTTCTCCATGTCCAAAAAATGTGGAAATGAATGTACCACTGGAGCCTACATGTTGTTCATCTGTGCAACATCACATGACTGCAATATATCCATTGTGGTGTATATAATTTTCAAATTAAAGTGTTATGAATGAGTAAACTGGAACTAAAGGCAATAATGGCACTAAAAATTGTAATCCAGACATCAGTCATTTTTATGTCTGTTTTAGAATATTATGCACAAGTGATAATAAATAGCAGACATATTGTTAATCAAGTGATGTCAGGAACGAAAAGATGGAGAAACATGCACAAAAAGAACGCCAATGAAGGGCATTGTCCAGTTGGTCTGTGAGAAGGAAATGTGTCAATGGCGACTGCACTGAACTCACAGATTTTGAGCAAGGACAATTGGCTTGTTGTTGAAAAGACTGAATTTGGAAACAAATATTGTTTTTTCTTTTCAAAATAAAAGCCAGTATTACACTATCTTGAAAGTCAGCCAATGAAATATGTTATATGCGATAAAAAGTAATGAAACTTTTGTTAAGTCATTACTGATGTAAATAAATTAGTTACAGTTAAAGTTAGTTTACGGAAATAATAACGCCGTTACCGATCATTAATAATAATTGTTACTAGTAACGACGCTACAGTTACCGTGTTACTCACCAATTCTGGAATCATTCTAAATTATTGCAGAGCTTAAGTAGAATTTTGAGGCTTGAAGGTTACTGCAGAGAAGTGTCATACAATAAGGGAGAATTTCAAGAAACAAATCAGAAGGTGGATGACTTAGCAAATCCTGTTGCATAGATTATTCTAAATGTTGAAATTGATTTCAAATGGTGCAGCGCCCATAGGTCTTAGTGAACCAGGAGAGGTCAAGTCATTACTGAGTGTTAAAGAAAGCTAGAAGAAAATTAATAGAAGAAGAAAGGAATTAGCTGAGAAATGAAATCAGACGGTGACTAAGATTGAAGGAAAGTTAGCAGAAGGTACAGCTGAATGTCGTTGTTATAGCAAAGCTCCTGTACCTGATGACAGAGTGAATTCTGCTCATGAAGGTGAGTAAGACTCTGTTCTCATTATGAATGGAGGAAAACTCGTCACAGCGTCATCACTGCAATTGTGAAAATGTAAACTGCGAAGGCATGTCTGGTTTTGACTACAATCGTTTCTTATCTGTTTGAAAGTTTCAAGATTTCAGAAATACAGATAGTGTTCACAATTCTACTTTGTTATAGGAATCTGATTTTTTGCTTCCTCAATTTGGCCTGCTCTTAATAAGATTGAATTTGTATGTGGTTATTTGGAAGGTGATTGTGCCAGCTATATGTGCACTTTAGCTAGGAGCAGTAAGACTAATGAGGAGTTTTGACACTTATTCTTGTCTGAATATCAGTCTGAGGCAGCACAAGAGACAAACATGGTATCTTGATGATGCAAACTTTTAGCAATCCTACTCGATTCTTTGAACATAATTATCAAAAATGTGTGGCTATACAGTCATGATCTTGCTAAGTTTTTTCATGTCTATCTTATAAACCTTCGTTCATGACTACGTCAAATTGTTCTTGCTGATAGATGAAAAGATGTTTTAGAGCGTTTTCATATTTTACTACAAGAACTGGAGTATGATGGCAGTGATGAGAATGGTCGTGGTAGAAATGATAGTCAGTTTCTTATTCTTATCTTAGTCCATAGCAAAGTGGGAATTAAGATTTTGGGAGATATGATTTGTGACATGACAGGTATAGAAATGGTAGATGAAGGCATTAGGACGAAGTACACTATCGCACTGAAAGCAACAATGGCTGGAACAGTAGATGTCTTGTTCACAGTCGATGTACTTGGGAAAATGGCAAAGGTGGTCGCTGGGGTGATGGAGTTTCAGGTCAATTCATTGGGAGGTGTGCTCAGCTAATCCATGGAACAACGTGTGGAGAGCCTCCAGCCATGTGGTTTACAACTGCTGCCTGCAGCCGATTTGAGTGATACAAGTTTGATAAAAAATATCTATCAACAAGTGAATATGATAAAGTTTGAAGATGTGAGAGAACTTTTGCTTAGTGAGGAAGATGAAAATGTGAATTCTTTGTTGAGCTCAGTTCATTGAATAAATTTTGATGAAACTGTTTTGTCTTGTATTCTGAATATGTGTAGCCAGGTGTCTGTGTTGAGTGAGTCAGTATTTCAGTGGTATGTAGGTGTCCTTCCTTTACAGTGGACCAACGCGAAGAAAGCAATTATTGGAAAAAATGTGAAGATGAAGAAAAAAGTGGGTATTAAATGTCTTTGTTACAGTAATAGATTATCTACGAATTTTGTGATTGTTCTATGGTTGATTATTAATGCTACTTTAGGGGTTGATTATTTTTTGTCAACAGACCATGCAGTGAAGGGGTTGGGTTGCAGTGAAATGTCTTTGAACTTAATGATGCTATATTGAACTTGCGTTTTGACGAATGTGCAGTTAGGCAGAGTAGTTGAAACCACTGACAAGTTTCTCACCAGATCGGTGTAGTTTTAGTCAAAGGATGTTGTGAATGTTGCGAATGAGTGTTGCCTCTGTGCATTTCTATTACAAGATTGCCAATGAGATGAAAGAAATATAAAACTGGGAAGAGTGTGCTGAGGGGACAGACAAGGTAGTGGAATGAAATTTGTTTTGTGTGCTGTGACGTTTTTCTTTTGGTTTTCTGAACATCAAGGCTTTTCCATATCAGTTCAAGGTTAAGGGTCACAAAAGATTTTGTCAGGCCATATCCGATACCACTGATTAATGAAGAGAGAGTGGAGGATAAGATTAAGAACAAATGACAGCAAGGTGTGACTGACCCTTCTGTTAGTTCACATGATAATCTGTAATTGCCGGCCACGGTTGCCGAGCGGTTCTAGGCACTTCAGTCCAGAACCACGCAGCTGCTACGTTCGCAGGTTCGAATCCTGCCTTGGGCATGGATCTGTGTGATATCCTTAGGTTAGTTAGGTTTAAGTAGTTCTAAGTTTAGGGGACTGATGACCTCAGATGTTAAGTCCCATAGTGCTTGGAGCCATATGAACCAATTTTAATCTGTAATTGGTGGTTCCTAAGAAGGGAAATGGTATTAGGTTGATGTTAGATTCTAGACAGATAAATGCAGTTATAGTACCAGAAACTGATAGACCACTGAGATTAGATGAGCTTCTGCAAAAGTTTCCTAGTATCAGAATCTGGTCTTCCATTGGTTTAAGACGAGCTATTGTCAAAATGAGTTTCAACCATCATGTCGAAAATTCGCAATATGTTTTAGTTATATCTCTTGTTATAAGTTTTGCAAGTTGCCCTTCAGTCTGAATATCAGTATGACTGCATTTGTCTGACATGTTAATATTATTCTTCTAGGATATTTGAGAAAGAGATTTACTGCCACTTGTGATACATTAATTGCTGAGGAGAGTTGGGAAAAACACAGTGACGCTTTGGACAGATAACTGAGTGTCTTCAAGGGGCATAGTGTCAGAGGAAACCTAGAGAAAACAGAGTTTGATAGGGGTCAGGTGACATTTCTTGGACACATCGTGACTACAAAAAGCTCTTTCGTTTTGGGATGCCCAAACACGGACAGATTTTGAGGGTGTGGAATAAGCTCTTTTGGAGACTTCTTTCCTGTGATACTTTGATTCGAATAAAGAGTTTTCTCTCAGCTCGGACATTTCTAGGATAGGTCTTGGTACTGAGCTCTTCCAAGATTTTAAAGTAGGTGGAGTCATGATGCGTCATATTATTGGTTTTGCAAATCGGGTGCTCACTAATTGTGAACACAACTATTTGGTCACTGAGTGTGAATCCTAAGCTGTTGTTTGTGGTTTTATGATGTTCAGATCTTATTTGTTTGGTCAGCTGAAGAAAGATCTGTACAGGTCACTGAACGTTAGACTGTTTGATGAGTGCAAATTTAACTTATCACCATTAGCTAGATTGGTTTTGTATGCACAAGACTTGAACATCCCAATTGCATACATTAATGGTAAAGATAGTATGACTGATAAATGTCTTTTAAGATTCATTGTTTAGATGAATTATGGAACTGTGGATGATAATGACAAACACAATTTCAGTGTGACATACTTGTCAATATAGCATTTTCTCATTTCATTATACGTTAGTATGAGAATATTGTAAAGGAACAGGATAAAGATCCATTACTGAGAGAGGCGAAGTGGGGAGATCAAAATAATATTGACATTATACAGTTTTACTTGGTCAAAGATGAAATTTTGTTTAAGAAAAAATAGGAGTAAGTCACATTGGGTTGTTTGTATTCCTGATGAATTAGCCAACAAATTTATCTGAAATAGTCACTTGAGTTATGTATACTTTCGGAAAAAAAATTTTCACGCATGGAGAAATGTACCTGCAAGGCCTTCATTTCATGCAAAGTTTGTCAAAAACAAAACTGCCAATCTCGGCCGGAGTGGCCGAGCGGTTCTAGGCGCTACAGTCTGGAACCGCGCGACCACTGTGGTCGCAGGTTCGAATCCTGCCTCGGGCATGGATGTGTGTGATGTCCTTAGGTTAGTTAGGTTTAAGTATTTCTGAGTTCTAGGGGACTGATGACCTCAGATGTTAAGTCCCATAGTGCTCAGAGACAAAACTGCCAATGGTGTCACTTTATCCACCTTCATGTCCTCTAATTCGATCGAGATTGATACAGCTTACTGAAGTTCATTTATCTATTTGGTCTTCTTCCAAGAATTCAGCAAGGACAATCATATCTTTTTTGCAGTTGAACCGACTTCCAAGTTTGTATCTCTCATGCCACTGGAGAGAACTATTTGTCAGTCCGTTGTGTGAGCGGTCATCAACGACTTTTTATTTAATTCTCGTCATGTTGATAAAGTAAGCTAAGGTAACGGTCCACAATTTAGAGCAGTAGTTTGTAAGCATGCGTTGCACAGTAGAAAGATAAAGACAATTTACATTTCATTTCACCATCCAGCATATAATCCATCTGAGATTGTAAAGAAAGTGTTTGGTAACTTATGTAGAGCTAACCATTCTCCATAGTAACAAAACTTTCATCTCAGCAAAACCCCTTATTATTGGCTCTTTTCGCTATTTCATGTGCAATTCTAACTCTTTTAAAGTGTTCCACTCCAAAATTTTAAGGTGACATGTTTGTCACACCAGGCCATAGACAGTGTAGAATACTGGATGGTAGAACATGTTAAGATTTTAATTCAATATACAGGTTCTAGTTGCAAAAGCTCTTTTATTCTCATTTTTATGGAAAATTATGTGTTGAAGAACGAATATATTAATACCAGCTTACTTTCATATGCATTTACTTATAATTAATAGGTATAGAATAAAGTAAATGATGGATTATTATCATAAAGCAGCAAGTCACCATATATATCTCCGGTATGCACAGTCAGGTTGTTATATGCTATAAAAGAGTAACTCATTCACACAAGAGTACATTATGCAAAATTATCAACTCCTTTTCACAATAAAATAGAAAATAAGCAGCTGAAATCATTAGCCAACTCTGTTTTTCTATTTTTATTTGTGAGATCTTCTCATACAATTTCTATCTTTATTTGAGCACAAAAAAACATCACATTTTTCACAACACACATATGGTACCATCTTAATACACATCATGCATCGTCCTCATGTTTCATTCCATATAACCCAATGATCATACTTGTCCTTCTGGCATTGTACAACTGACAGGACTGTTGTGATAGCCCTCTTCTTTTTTGACATGTCATCCTTACTTGGCATTCTCACTTTATTTTGTCTTTTCCTGCCAATACTAGTCCATCCGCAATTTCTGCTTGGAATCTGTGCAGTGGAATGTGCCATTCTTGAAGAAGCTTGCAGCCCTCACAGTACTTGAGCGAATTATTTGCTACCATAACTATACCTGTGTTCCAGAAGATGCATAAATACCATCACCTTTATTTTATGTGGTGTTGTATAGTGATGACAGCATGTCTATCAGATCAGTGCCACTCATACAAAAATTATGCCCTGGGAAAACAGCTGGTCTTGGGACTTCCACATAGCGTCTTTGTGGCTTGTGCCATTTGTTTGCCTTACCCTTGGTCTCAACACCAAAGAAAATAACAGCAGAATGTAAGGTTTGCTATCGTTCAGTCTGACTACAATGAATCGCGGTGAGCAGTCTACTAGACTTGCTATTGCTCCTAGCTCTTTGGCCTTCATGTCTTTGTCATTGGGCAAGCCACTGTCATTAAGTCGATTTGCTCTTACTGTTCCAATGAGACCGATACCTCATTTCAAGAGATACTGAACAAGTATACTGCTTGTAATAAGATTGTGGGCACATGTCTTGAAATTATGGTTTTCTGGCAACGTGTCTATTAATTTTACGATTACTTCATATGCGAGCCCATTTCCTGCATCTCTCTTCGTCTTTACATTTCTCCTGCTGCATCCTGATAAATGTGAAAGTCATATAAGTGACCACAAGCTCCTGCCATACTCCACTTTCTGAATACCCACCTTACAGATTTGTTTTTCATAAATTTTTTTCAGTGTGCTTCTGTCTTTAAAAGCAATCATTACTTCATCGACACTGTGATGCTCTGGAACTTCTTTCAAAACTTTTTCTAAACTGATTCAGCCATGGCCAAATTTTCCAGAGCTTATAATTAGTTTTAGCTTCATCAGTTGCTCAAAATTATTTTCGAAGTGGAGGGGGCTCAACAATTTTTCAAATCTATTTCGTGCCACAACATTACAGACCAGTGGGCGGGCCATCTGCGTCTCCCAGAAGCAACGATTTGTCGGTAAATCGTGTATTATCAATCACGGGTTAGGATCCTCTGAATGGAATGACATATCGCCAAATTCTTTGGGTTTAAAGACCTGAACTAATAGTACCTGTACATGTCTAACATTTGTTCCAGTTCTGACTTGCTTGTGTTCAGTGATATGTATGGTGCACTGATGTCATTGGCGCACCAAAATGTGAACCATATCATCTATCATCAGACTTCTGAAATGTTCCAGAGGACCATTAGTCAAGTAGGAACTAATACAGGAACAGGAACAAATAACTCATTGACTGGAACGAAATCTCCTTTCTTCCATTGTAGCTGATTAAACTTTCCTGTAACATTCTCATTTCGCTGTATGGACTCTTCAGCTTCATCAGCTAAACCACCTTCAGCATCATTTTCAGCAGAAAAAGAGCTACTAATGCTATCATGTGTCATTTGAGGCATTAAACAGAAAGAAAGCGAATTCTGATCTATGCAGCACTCCGAACCCAATGTGACATACATATCACATAGGGCATCAGAGGGTTTTTGCCAATGGTCCCATAAATCATGGGACTCATACAAAACGTTTTCTTGAAGAAATTGTAAATGAGGTGCCTAACGATTTGACATCTTTACTGCTGGTTTAAACTGTATAAAAAAACAGTTTTCACTGAATAAGATACACGAGAAAGTGGTGTTATCAGATTCTGTTAGGCTGACACTTCGTGATGTACTAAGATTAGTGACTGAAAACATCATGAAGGCTGCCAAGAGGTGCAGGACAAATGATAAAAGAAAGATGTGAATGAAGTCGTTCAAAATAAGGGAGAAGATGCTTACAAAGTTGCATAAACGATTTAGCAATTCATATATAAGCTCTTTCCAGTGTGTTTACGATCATATAGGATGAAATATGTAGTGCCTACAGTCACAACTGAAATCGAGACTCTTCGGAGTACGAGGTCTCGTGGAACTCATGACGTATGCAACATCAAGAGATTCAAGGAGTAAAGCTGTAGAAAATGATACATTACATGAGAGTTTTAGATTACATTTGTTGTGTTATTAATTGCATCTACTGTGTTGTGTTATTTGCAGGTTAATGAAACTAGGCAGATAAATGGTTATCTTATCATTATGATTGAATAAGGAAATTGAGAGGGACTTGTAGAAATCTAAAGCATGGAAATAAGACTGAAGGACATGAAGATGAATGGAGAAAGTCTTGAAGTAACACAAAGCAAACTGGTATGAAGAGGAAACTCAATGGTGAAGTATAGAATTAAATATATATATTTCAACACAGGGAACTACAGAATATACAAGGGAAAAACCATCGGTACACAGGAAGAACCTCAGGCTCTATGGCACAGGATTCGCAGTAAACAGGGTCATCACAGACGGAGTAATGGACTTCACATCACCTAAAGAAAGAACAGGATACTGACAATTAAGTCGACAAACAGGGCTTACATGATCATAAACGCACACGCACCAACAAATTACCACAACAGGAAGGACCCAGACGCCACTGAGGACTTTTGGATAGTAATGGAGGAGACAATCAAGAAAATACCTACACACCGAACTAAAATTATTCTAGGAGACTTTAACGCAAAACTAGAAAAAGAACAAAAATACAGATACATTACAGGAAGATACGCACCACACCGTGACACAAACCTGAACGGGAGACACCTAGTAGAATTCTGCGAGACCCATGACCTCAAAGTCATGTAAACGAACTTCAAGAAACCCATACAAAAATTAACCACATGGAAAGTCCCAAATGGCGAGATAGAATTACAGATCGACAAAGAGAAACACAGAGGGAAATCCAGAACATCAACACACGAAAGGGCTTATTTGACTCGGACCACCACCTACCACAGATAAGGACATGCCTAATCCCTAAGAGGAAAAAACAGAAAACTAAGATCATTAGACCAGACCCAGAATATCTAACAAAAAATGTTCAAATGTGTGTGAAATCTTATTGGACTTAACTGCTAAGGTCATCAGTCCCTAAGCCTACACACTACTTAACCTAAATTATCCTAAGGGCAAACACACACACCCGTGTGAGGACTCGAACCTCCGCCGGAACCAGCCGCACTGTAAATATCTAACACTCAAGCAAGAGAAAATATTGGAGGAAATTAATATAGGATCAACGCAAAACTACGAACAGCTATCAGGAAAGCTTCAGGAAGCCATGAAACTAGCAGTAGCACCGAGAGCCAGGAAACAAAATGGCTCTAAGCACTATAGAACTGAACATCTGAGGTCATCAGTCGCCTAGACTTAGAACTACTTAAACCTAACTAACCTAAGGACATCACACACAACCATGCCCGAGGCAGGATTCGAACCTGCGACCTTAGCAGCAGTGCGGTTCCGAACTGAAGCGCCTAGAACCGCTCGGCCACATCGGCCGGCGAACCAGGAAACACCGCTGGTGGAACCACACATGTGACCTAGGAATCGAAAGACGAATCAACACATGGAAGAAGTTCAATAGCAACAAGATACCACAAAACTTGCAAGAATTTCTCAAAACACAGAAACTGACAAGTAACATTATCCGTAAAGTAAAACGAAACTACAACAAACAGAAACTAGAAGAGATAGACGCAGACTTCACAAGGAAAAACACGAGGAATTTCTACGGGACGTTCAGAGAAAACATGATGAAATAATAAGCACCGAACCTCTGCTTTAGGAGGCCGGACGGCACACTAGAGACGAACACCAAGAACGACTATAACCTCCTAGCTAAGTACTTCGAGAGATTCCTAAACGCAGAATCACCAACAGCAAACTGGACACTGAGTAACCCGCACCAAAGCCAGATAGCGAACAGCCTTTGATAGAAGAAGTAAGAAAAATCGACAAGAACCTCAAGAACAATAGAGCACCAGGAGAGGATGGAGTCATCGTGGAATTATGAAAGCTGCAAGACCCGTATCTCACAGAACATATACACAACATCATGAAATAGGTATGGGGAACAGAAGAGTTACCGAAAGACTGGCACACACCTCTGATACACCCTCTACACAAGAAAGGGGATAAGTCGGACCCAAACAACTATAGGGGCATTTCACTGTTACCTGTCACATATAAGATACTTTCGAAAGCACTGCTAAATAGATTAGAGAAGCAAACAGACCACCTGACTGGCGAATACCAGGCTGGGTTGCGTAAACACAGATCGTGCGCCGGACAGATATGGAACCTTAAGATGATATTGCAACACAAACAGAACATAACCATCACCTTCATCGAATTCAAGAAGGCGTACGATTCAATAGACAGAGAAACCCTCTTTAAAATAATGAAATAATACAGAGTCGACAGGAAGACACGAACCAAAATTCAGCAAACACTAACAAATACGACATCTAAAGTGAAGTTCTGTGGAGAGCTCTCAGAGCAATTCGAAGTTAGAACAGGAGCCAGGCAGGGTGACGGCCTCTCGTCATCGCTGTTCGACATAGTACTGGACAAAATAGTGAAGGAATGAGAAACGACACAGAAAGGAGTCCTGTTAGGAAAAGTAAGAGTCAAGTGCCCAGCGTTCTCAGACGATTTAGCCATCGTAACAGTACGAGAAACAGAAACAATAAGAGCCATAGAGGAACTACACGAAATCGCAGCGAAGACCGGACTACAGATATCATACGAGAACAGACAGTTCATGAGCACCTAAAAACATCCATCACTACACACAAAATATGGGACAATACGCTGAACAGAAAATTTCAAGTACCTAGGAGAAACAATACAGATTACAGGAAGAAATAAGGTGTCTAATGAAGAGAGAAGAGGGAAACTAGAGAAGGCTTACAAACTGACTTGGAATCACTACAATAAGAAAGCTATCTCACGAAAGGCCAAGATACGACACTATGAGACGGTGGTGCTACCAGAAGCACTACACGCAGCCGATACCACAGTAGTACAGGACAGACACGAATCAAACAGGTAGAGAAGACGGAACGAAAGATATTCAGGAAAATATCTGGGGCGACGCAATAAGATGGGATATGGATAAAGAGGCCAGCTGAAGAACTATACGAATATACAGAGAAAATAACAGACCAAATCATGAAACGTAGACTACAGTTCTACGGACACCTCATCAGAGTGGCACCACATAGTATAACGAGACAGATATTGGACTGGGATAGCACAAGGAAAAACAACCAATGGATGAGTGAAGTAAGAAATGACATGGAACAACACAACATCACACAGGAAACAATTCAAAACGAAACACTCCTTAGGAACCTGTTTACAAGAAACAAACTACAAGAGACACCGTGCAACAAACAAACGCAGTGGACCGAACAGAGACGACAAGAACACAGCAAGAGGATGAAGGAACACTGGGCGAACAGTTAAAGGGCATAACACACACACACACACACACACACACACACACACATGCTAAATGAGGCTGATAAACTGATTTTCCTTGTAAATTTTCATGTATCAGTTCATGGGGTGAATTGCATGTGGCAGGTCTGAGGCTGAGAAGCTACTGCACAAGGCATGGGTTGGCTGATTAGCTGTTTGCTGAGGTCACAGGTGACTTAACTTATACAGAGTGTACAGAGGACAATGACGTTTCTGAGGAGAATTACACTCATCCTTTGCCAGAGCTGGGAGCACTTGGCTGTCCACATGAGATGCTAGATGCATTGTTGGCACAAACATAGGAGGATGTAGTCCTGGTTACCTCCAATTACCTCAGATAGTTTACAGTACCTGGAACATATCATGAACTAGACCGCTGTGTGTTGAACAGCTGTCAAAAGAAAAACTCTTCCACATGTCCTTCAAATGTACTGAGTGTATACTGGACTCCCTTCCTAACCTGACTTCTATTTCCCTGAAACCCAGTATCATCACTCTAACAACGAAGCTAGCAGTAATGAAGCATGCCAATGATCTTATGTGAAAGATTAGCACTCTTTTCTTCTTGCAATTTACTGTCAGCATGTGCTAGACCTTTGATTTGTTGTGTTTCAAATGATCATTTTGTTTTTGCAGGGTGTTTTCTGATGTAGTTCTCAACTGATCATTGTGTCTTGTTTTGGGGTATGTAAATTGTCGACACTGTATACTTTCTTGAATATAAAACTGTTAAAAATGATTTCTGTCCGCTGTCTCGTTTATAATTGGAGATTTCGATGGCATATATAAACTTTTTGAAAAAGATTGTTTTTAACATTTTTAGTAGACAGGTATATGATTTACACCAAAGTGTGTACACCAAAATGTATGTGTTACATATATTACACACTTAGTGGCCAGTACTCAGTTTGCTGTATGTTGCAATATTTAGTGAAGTGTAATATTGTGAATGTATCTGGACAGGGAGACTTGTCATAAGATTTTCTTTGTTCAGTATTTTGTGTTGTTATTTTCCATAATCTTTTCGGGTTGTGCCATAGCTCTCTTTGCACTTGCTACTTTGTCATGCTTTGATGCCTTTGATCATTAATATTAGTGTTTTCTGCATGCAAAATAGTGTTCTGTATATGCTAGAAAATTTATGTCATGCACTTTCACTTAACCACTATCATATTTCCCTTGCTAATATATAAGAAATGTGATATTTCTTGCTGCAGCTATTACTTACTGCCATTGTACAAAAGTATTACTGCAGCAAACATGCCATGCAGTCATATTCTACTAATTCATTTTGTGTATAACTTTTATTCATGCTGAATAATGCCTTTGAGACAATTATAATTCAATCTTTTACCAGTGTGTGGAGACTCCAGTCTTACAGTACACTTTGGTAAGAACTTAAAGGGAAATGATATTTCTTGTGTAGAATTTGTTACTGTACCTTTCAGAGTAATTTTGTCTCACTGAACTATGTCTCACACATGAGGCCTGCCGTTTTATACTGTTATTGAAATGAATTTATACAGACAACATTTTGTCCAACACACTTTAATTTCTTTCACAGCTAAGGCCATAGTGAACAGATGTGTTTCTGTGCTTGATAATAGCTTGTCATCATCGGATACAGTCTACAAATTTTAACCATATACTGTGCTTTTATGATGCTGCAATAGGTGCTGTATGTACATTACATGTAATAGACACTAAGTTAAACGCTACAGTCTAAAATGAAGCGCTTAACAGCATTAATCAGAGAAACATGCTTCCTTTCTTTGCACAGTCTACAAAACCTTAGTGGGGTTTATTTACAGCATTTTTCCTAATTTTAATACCTTTATCTTAAAAATGTGAATAGAGTCTGTAATATTTTGTGAATATTATTTACATTTTAGCAAAAAATTATGAACATGTACTGTGTGTTTTAATTTGTTTTATGAATGTGATAAATGATCTTTTCTCGCTGTGAAGTATCTAAAACCATTTAGGAGAACTAATAGTTGATGTGAAAAGCATTGATAATCGTCTGATAATTACTCCATATTAGTAAACTGTTTGAGAATTTCAGTGCATACTAAGTGGCATAGTAGTATTACAAATAACAAAGGAAACATACCATAAATCAAAGTGATAGATATAAAAAATGCTAAAGAATTGAAGGTTATGATAATGTGAGAAAATATTAAGTAAATAATTTCTATGAAAATACTGTCTTTCAGTTAACAGTGACAGATTCTTAATTAATGCAAAAGTATTTCCAGGTCTGGAAACAAGTAATGAGTTGAGGCTAGAAATAGTACACAAAAAATTTAAAAGTATAGATGTAGCATTACAATTAAGAATGACAGCTGCCTCATACACTCAGATATAGCTAGTTTTAGAAGGTATTCGAAAATTATACAAGTTACTAAAAAGTCTACATATGTTTATTATATGGTAAAATACCAGTAAAATCAAATAGGAATATTTAGGAGAAGGGAAACTCCAAAGTGATACAAGAAGCTACACAGTATTTAACATTATGAAAAATTATCTTAAAACTCACAGAGCATTTATTCTGTCAAAAATGAGTACAGGCTGTCAAGACCACAGAGGTAATATCATATATTTTTGAGTTATTCCCTGACTTACTAACAAAGCACAAATTGACAAGAGAGAGAAAACATATCATTATTTGAAATATAAAAGTAGCAAGGAATGCAGTTCTATTGTGTGCCTGCGTATCGGTTGCATTGCTAGTTTCCACAGAAGAGAAACTAAACACAATGTCATTATTTACATACCACATGTCCAGAAAAAAAGTCTAATATTACTGAATCTAATCTTACAATTCAAAACTGTAAATCTCCTTTCCACTTTACCTGAGAAAGTAACTTTTGAGTAAGCTGTTTATTTAAGATGTACCACCTAATGGCGCTCAAGGTAGTTATTTTACTGAAAGGCGCAGTACATGACAAAATAGGATGTCCATATTTCACATTTTATATATAAAGAGAATAAAGAAAGTCGAAGAGATACATGTTATGTGGACTGTGACCAAGATACAAATGGAATATGTGATCAGAGTATATTTCTAACCGAATTAACAAGTATGGCTAACGTAAGTACAATAGCAGTAAATGTTCAGAAATATTGTACAGAATATGACAAAAGAGAAAAATGACAGGGACATTGTGTCTCAAATCTAATATTGTTATATTATTTGTTGAATATAGAAATTGTGTTTTACTATAATGAAGAATGTACTAGTGACAAAATTTTTATTAACTGAAATGGCAAAGCAAGAGAAGACAAAACACAAAGTGTAACAATAACAATAATGTGAAAGTAGTGTTGTCTATAACAAGAAGAAAAACTGAACTGTGATCTGAAAATATGAAAACTTGAAATGCTGAAGTGTGTCAATATTTTGAGCACTTTAGGTCTCAGAGTTTAACAGTCATGGGCACTTATATAACATGTATGCTGTTGCTTTGCTGACTTTGTGATGTATCACAAGAGAGCACTTGATTCTTGAAACATATATGTCTGTAATAATTTTTTGGGTATGCTTTGTATAGAATGCTCCACCAGCAACTGGTGGTTCATTTATAGGTCATACATTTTAAACAGGTTTGTCATAAGTGTTATAATTTGATACTAATTGAACTAAGCCACGTTTTATGCACAGCAAATGCATGTACTTCAGGAAATTATGTTCAGTTCACATGTTAGCTGTTGATGACCATCTTATACCTTCTGTCTGCTCTTCCTACCACTCATCTTTACCTATGGCACTAGCTGAATACAAAAAGAAATGTCACTTAACTAACCTTTTTCTTCTTAACCCTTCTAGAGACTAACACAGTTTATAATTCACTTTAACATTATGTCAACAGCTTCATAGAATACTATATGTATATTCTTCAATATATATTTAATTATTAGGAATGTAGACTGAACATAACTAGCTACTCATCAGTCACTACATCTCTCATCTCAAATGAAATCGCAGAATAGTTCATACAGTTAAATTTATTCAGTGACTCATTTGTGATGCTAACAATTCCAACACAAGTGTTTAGAGCATAGTAAGATATCAGAAGTAAAAATTCACACTTTCCAGCCTCATAAAGTGTGTTTATCACACAAATAGAACCAATAAAAATAGTGTACATGTGACAAATTTCAGTGGACTCAATGATATTCTTATTAAATATGATTAAAGGCTATAACTATGAATATTTCTCTATGCATCAGTAAATTATACGTTGTTAACAATGTTCTCACAGTTTTTCTGCTTTAAAAACGAGATTTTAGTGAAGATAGCGTAATATCTTTAAAGATATTGACTTTCCGTTCTGAGGCACTATTTGATTTGTGTTTATGTTACATTATAGGTTAGTAAGATTATTGCGGAAGGTAGCTTGTTGTGACAATAGTGACTTTCTGGCCTCGTTTTGTACAATAATGTATTAGGAAAAAACCGGAATTTCAAAATTCCAGAAATGAATGATTCCTTATTTTCTGCTTAACTGACTATAAATTATCAGTAGGTAGGAGAAAGGCATATAAAATAGTGAAAGCCACAGTGTTACTGTGACTGATAAAAATTGTAAATACAAAATCGTTTAAGGAAATCACAGAGCGCTAAAACAATATCAAGATTTAGCAGATCTAGTAATTTTAACTGTGTTCTGCAGCAAAAAAGGTATCTGGTAAGAGGAATGTGAGTGTGATAAATCGATAGAACATAATAAAGAAATCTATTTTTGAAGCAAATGGAAGTGTTACTAACTAACTAACATAGTTTCTCCAACATAGTAAAATTTTTGTGTTGTAAAACCCATTGTAGATCAGAATGCTGTAGTCACCATGATAATAGAAATACTTGAACCAGGTTTTACTGGCCTGGACGATAACAACATATGGTCTCGGAAAAAAACAATGTCACAAGAAATAAAGTTAGTTCTGGTAGTTTACATATATAGGGGAAACAACCCGAGGAATGTCTCCATTGCTTGGATTGTGATATTCCATGTAAAATAAATCTGTATACTGCTCAAGTGGTGTGACAGCTAATTAAGATCAACAGTTGATTAAAAACACATTTATCAGGAACAAAGTGCATTTGGCGTTTATTTTGGTACTTCAGTATTAAATATAATTTAAGAAGTTCTCTTACATATTGTGTAGTGCTCTGTGTTATCCACACGGAAGTTTGTCGTTGTTTAGACATGGTCTGAAGTACGGATCCTACTGTGTCAAACTACTAAAACTTTTGTTATAAGGATATCCACTGGTACAGAACCAAAACTTACATTCACTAACATAAATTGTTATATTCTGCATGAAAACTGCATGGGATATATTGTGTTTCAGTGTATTAAGAAGCTCTTAACTGAGACCCTAGGAAGTACTAGCTTCTGAAGGGGAAATTGTCAGCTCTTTTATGTGATACAGATTCTGAAGTAAAGGTATGTCAAAGTGTCTGAATGATGTTAATTACAAAGGACTGAAGACAAAAGGTGCCTGTAAGAGGCAAATCTTGAAGAAGAATCTAAGACAAGACACATAAAATTGTCAGGAAGTATAACAAAGGAAAAATTGCTTGGTCTCTAATGGAAAAGCACGTCATTGTATCAGCAAAATGTTTATTGCTGATTACCAAGATACTGGTACATCTTGATCTTAATATACTGCAGGAAGGAAATATATAAGAAACTAATATTGAAATTCTGCCCTTTAATGCAGGAAATGGTGAAAAACCAAGAGAGTGAAAACTGAATTAAACGAATTATACTCTAAAAGTATTCTAAAGTTTAAATATAGCATTTATGCCACAAATGTCTATTTTTCTGCATGTAACTTTGAAAGGTTCTACTCATTTATCAGGTGATTATATCACTTTCCAATATTGATTAAATGTGGACATGAGACCATTCTCTAATGTGTGTGAAGCGCATGAATTAAACCGTACAGGCTGCATATTGTTTCATAGTATTTCGTGCAAGAATGAAATTCTACAACCAATTTGTGGAAGAAACATGAGATAGATTACGTGCATATTACATGTGAATTAATTTTTAAAACTATATAGAAACATGCAGAATATGTTACTTCAGATAAAACATTTTTGGCTGATCCTTATGACTTATGAAGCACTGACATTATGAGTATTCAATTTAAAATTCAAAAATACTAATACCTTTGTCTATTTAGTGTCAGTCTTCAATTGCAATGATTTTCAACTAAGTGATGGAAAGGTGACTAATATAAATAATGGCATTTAAAATTTATTATCTATTTTTTCTGATGAAATGATAAATGACTGAATCTTATTGAAGAATAATTTTTTACAAACACAGATAACTCCATAAAATTACTCTCAGCAATAACATGAGAGAATTATCACAACAGTAATTTTTTTACAATCATCAAACTCTGAGCCTTATCTAAAACTCCTAGTTAGTACATGTACATTGATTATGCTTGTGGGAGTATCGTACTTTATAGAGCTAAAACTGTGAAAAAAGGCTAATTCATGTCTAGGACTTCTTAAATGAAACCAGCATGCTGAATGTAGGGCAAAGAAGAATCTTTTAAATTCACACTGATAATTTCTTTGCAATACTTGGCAAACATAAATTGTTGAAAATAAAGATTTTGCCTTTTGGAAATTGTTTATTCAAAACACAAAGATAAAAAATACAATTAGATAATGTAGGTACAGTAACTGGCATAAGTGATGTAAACCATGTATCCCTCCAACAGCATATTTGATAAATACACATAAAGTAATGTAGTATAGTAACATTTGTTGTCATTTAGGCTTTTGTGTGTGTGTGTGTGTGTGTGTGTGTGTGTGTGTGTGTTTGTGTGTGAGTGGGAGAGAGAGAGAGAGAGAGAGAGAGACTTCCTTTTCTTAGTAAGTGCTTTTGGTCTTCCAGATAATAAGAGTATAGGAATTAGTGTTGTATTTTCTTTTCTTTTGTACATACATTTCAATTTCCTGTAACAACGTAAAATAAATGAACTTAAATGAAAACAAATGTTATGGAACTTTTGTTTTAAACATTGAAATTTGGATTTTGCACAATGCATTTCTGCAAGGACATCTGCATGCTGGTTTTTTGACAACCAAGAATGAATTGCCTTTGATCTGATTGCAGTATTTACTCCCAAGTAATTCTGCGTTATCGACATTGAATCAACATACTATTATTTGCTTTCTTATAATGTCTGTGTTATAAACTCATCCATTTAGTATCAAATATTATTTTAGATTTTCTGAGTATTCACAGCACTCTCATTCATTTTGAGACGCAGAGAAACCACACATTCCCTAAGAATTTTCTGTAACATTCACTCAGTACAACAGTCAAAAACTAATAGATATTGAAAGCCCAATTTTAAAAGTTGTTGGAAAGTAGGTAATATAAGTGTATATGAAGGTAACAATTTAGAATATGTTTATGAAATAACATTCACTTTATATATTATTTCACAGTATTCTCTGTTTATTCATATGGAGAGTTCACAATTCTAAAAGTGTTAATGTGATCTCTTAATATGTCCAAATTTTTGTTTTCAAAATAATGAATACAGTCAGTCTGTTATTACTTACTGTTTTTTCGCTACTTTATTTGCTGGCACAATGACAGTTCTATCCATAGTGGAAGCTCTATGAACACTTGGTATTTCTTTAAGACCTAAAAATGCAAATATGGTTGTGTTTTATATGGCTTTCCTTGTAAATACTGAACTCAGAGGAACTGCTCATTGGCTTTTTAACTTTCAATAATAACCTAGCTTTTGCACTGGTCATGTGAACACTACTGTTAAATGTAAGTGCATATTGGATCTGCGAATTATTCCATCATCTAATAATGTAAACTGTGGATAAAGGCAGTCTATACAAATGTTTTAGCTGGTTAGTAGTTTATATCGAGTTTTAGGGATTTTCATTGAGAGCCAGGTCATATTAAGAAGTGGAACCCCTGCAACAACAAACAACACGTTTCATTACCGTAGTACCAATTATTCAGAACTACAAAACCGAGGTGCACACATTTATCTGATCCTGGAATATCTCTGAAAGATCGCTGTGTCCCTAGAAAGACACAGCCCTGCAGAAAATACATACCTTCCACTCTCGTCACTTAAAAATTAATTCTATAAATGTTTTTCTGGCAGATACCAGCTACTTAAATATAATTGAATAATAACAAACATCAACTTTATCCAGAGTTCACTCAATAACTTTATTGTGAATGAAACTGTCTAATAAATGCGGGAAAAAAAGACTTGAAAGATAACGTCTTTAAATATAACTGCTGCTCTTACGTTTAAATTGCCTCACTGGACCTACTATTCAGATCGGAAAAGAACTTCTGCAGACTGCCGTCCACTTTTCTCGACAACGAATGAAAGTAGTGTCAGTACGATTTCCTAAGCTCTGACAAACTGGAATCAGAAGTTCGCGTAAAATATTGGTGTTCCAGTCTGACAGACCTAATACGACTACGTTTCCTATATCCATTTGTTACGCACGAAGTAAGACAGAAATTATGAAGCGATATTTGGTGTTGTCGAACTCTAGGCCGTCAGTGAGTGAGACGCTCACAGGCTGGAGATGCGGACTTCCGGCTGCTGGCTGGTGGGGGACGTGGCGGGGGAGGCACTGGGCGAGGCGGTGCCTCCCACTTCCGAACCCGGGTATGAGGCTGGCAGGTTCACCACCACCGAAGCCGTCATCGTCGACGAGGTGGTCGAGTTGGGCTTGCTGGCCGACACGAGTGAGGCGGCCGCGCCGGCAGCGCAGCCGCCCTGGTTGAGGCTGGCGCGCGACGACAGCCGGTCCGGCGTCGGCTCGCTCGGCGGCGACCGGTTGGGCTGCATGCGAATCTGGATGTCGTTCAGCTCCTCTTCGTGCGCCGCTGACTCCGGCGTCGCCCCGCGCTGGTGCTTCTGCAAACAGCAGTGAGTCTGCATAATAGCTGTCCAAGAATGAAGCCAATTTAACATCACATTCGAATAGGTAGCAAAGTGAACCCTCACAGATGTAAAAGACAAATGAGGTGAGCTTAGTGAACGATGGTGGAGTGATACTAATACTTATACTACATATACAACTACGACTATTACTACTACTACTGCCACCACCACCACCATCACCACCACCACTACTACTACTTCTATTACTACTACTACTGCTAATACTATTGCTACCACTAACAATATATTAATCATGATGATGACGATGGACGATGACAATAATAATAATAATAATAATAATAATAATAATAATAATTACAATATATGAATGCATCATTTGTGTTCTTTCTTTGTGCTTATACGTGTGAGTGTGGAAGTATGGGAGCACATTATTAATATTTATTTTGAGCTTTTTGGTACATGTTCACCTTCAAATTAGTATGTTTAGGAAATAGGATTCTGCTTTGAACAAACGAAATTTTGTTCTTTTCGACCCACACATATATTCTTGAAGTGTCAGTATCATTTATGATGTTTTTATTTTTTTTATACTTTGCTAATTTTTTAGGTTTAAATCACATACATGTATAAAAACTGTTGTATGTAGTTTGTTTGTTTGTTTGTGTGTGTGTGTGTGTGTGTGTGTGTGTGTGCGCATCTCCTCCTAAACTGCTTCATCGATTTGAATCAAGCTTGGTACACACACTACTTATTATCTGGGAAGAAGCACTGCACTGGTAAGAATCGTCTAGCGCTCATTGGGGTCAGGCTGAGGGTGAAAAGGGTTGGTAACTCCTGATATCTAGGGCGCCCTGCACGACAAACATGTTATGTTGGTAGAAGGGTAAGGATAGCTCTAGTGGACAGGGCGGGTAAAGTCACCACTGTGTTTTATTCTCTTATAGGTGCTGCAGTGTATGCAGAGCATTTAAAACTATACTGCCAGGACAAAATGTGACACCCTTAAAAATGGTGCTCAGTGACACCAGGGTATAATATGTGCATACTGGGGGGTTGTAGTGTTACTGATTCATGTGTCACAGTCATCAGCGATCAGATGGTGCTCAGAAGGCCTGTCTGTGAACCCTCTGTTTTGACTCTGCAAACCGTAACTGTACTGGATTTAGAAGTGAACAGTGCTTGCAATACTCATTGTAGGGTACAACCATGCCCTATCGATGGGTACATATTCCCATTAAACACTTCATTCATTTGAATGTGGTCGTATTATAGACCTGCGAGGTGCTGGATGGGATGTATTGGTTAACTACTACAGACGCTTGGTACTATGTATCAGCGGTGTGTCGCTACTTTCAAGAATGGTCTGTCGAACATTCCCACAACTGTAGAACAGGATCAGAACGTCCACATAGTACAGACCCACGTCAAGGACGAAGCACTGTGAAAGCAGCGGCTGCCGACAGACCATCATCCAGGGAACAGATCTGGTTACATATTGCACTTGCTGTGTCATCAAGGACCATTGGGAACCGTCTGCTTGCAGCAGGATTAGGGACACGTGTGCCTCTGTTCAATCTACCACTGACGCCTCGACACCATCAATAGTGACTACTTTGATGTTGTGAAAGAACTGACTGGAGAGTGGAATGGTGCTCTGTTCCCTTCAGTGACGAGAGTAGGTTCTGTCTGTAAGCGACACCTGTATGGTGTAGACCTGGTGAGTTGTCTATTCCCGAGCGCGTTTGCCCACAACAAATAGGTCCCCTTCCAGGCTTCATGGCGGGAGTGGGGGAGGGGGTTTCACATTTTGTGTTTCTGCAGGGTAAAGTAACCGGCGCTTGTTACATTGCACAGACTATTACCCTTTGCTACTGTCATTTGTTCGACAGGAAGCTGAGGTGCTTTTTGAGCAGGACAATGTTTGTCCACATACGGCTGCAGCGACGCAATGTGCTCTTTGTGGTACACAATAACTGCTCTGGGTAGGTAGATCACCAGATCTCTCTCGCGGTTGACTCTGTATAGTACATGAGCGGGAACGTACTCGTTCTCCAGGGCCTGCAAGAACCTTTACCGAACTGCAGACAAAGGCGCAAGATGCTTGGAACAATCTATCGCAGCATGCTATTCTTCACCTTCATAATCGTTTGCATGCGAGAACACACGTCTATGTAGTCGCCAGAGGAGAGTACACTGTGTAATGATACGACTATTTGGCACCATTTCCTGTGAAATGTATGTTTCATTAGGTCTGGATTTGTTATCGTGTCCTCCTACAATGATGACATACTTGTCACATTATTTGTCAATAAATTGACCTTATCCTTGATGATGCTGCATTTTTTTCTGAAGTGTAGTCAATGAGACTTATTTGGTTTTTCAAGGGAGTATTTGTTTGCAGTGAAATATTTTGTTTCCTCTGAGTGTGATGTGGGGTAAGTGCCATTCATTTGCAAGTATCAAAAAATACATGTATTGTGACGGTTAACTGCTACAATGCTGGTAAAACGTTGTATTTTAGCGTTCGCAACCATTTGTTTATGAATTACCTGAGTTAGGTAATTTCGTATTTAGACAACATTTAGCGCAATGGCGTAAAGTCGGATATTGTGGGCACTTTGTCCGAAAATATAGTTCGTAATGTATTTATCTTGTTTCAACACAACGGAACTGATAGTAGGAAAAGAGTATTTCACAAAATATGTTTATTGAGGCATTTGTATATTAACAACTTGGTAAAAAGCTATGTTCTCTTATTCAAGGTGTATGTTAAGGTGTCACAAAATTATTTAAAAAAACACTATAGAAATCATGGGATTTCCAAGTTATGCAATCAGCACTGGATGCTGTTAGGAAAGAAAGGATATTGTTTGCTAAAGCAGCCAAAATATTCCGTGGCGAAGAAACGCACTTAATATCGGAGTTCTTAAAAAAAGGAGAAAGAAACGTGATGCTACTGAAGACAAGAAGCCACACGGGGACACCTAAAGTGTATTCAACCAAGAGCGAGGGGAAGAACTCCTTAACCATATTTTTGATATGGAACGAAGATGTAAAGCTATTTAAGTAACTGATTTACGCCACGTGACATTTCAGCTTGCTGAGCGGAGTAATCTACAACACACATTCAACGAAGAGAAAAAAATTAGTAGGCAAGAATTAAGTGATGCAGTTTAGGAAGAAACATCCAAACATGAGCCTTTGATAACCAGATTCCACTTCAATGGCCAGAGCACAGGGCTTTAATAAAGCTAATATGCAGAAGTTTTTCATCATTCTGGAAGAAATGCAAGAGAAACCCTTTCACCTTGCTCATAGAATCTATATTGTTCATGAAACCTGTGCATACCAGTTCCGTCTATTTTTTCACGTATGTGCAGGTGATGAAAATGGATTATGCATAAAGGAGAAGTGAGTGGCAAAGACAGTAATGTAGGCCCATTCGCCACTGATGTAAATGAAATAGCGACACAGCCATCATGTTTTGTAATAAGTCCAAGAGACATCACACCTTTGCCAAAATTAAAATTACGCCAATAACAAAAAAGAAGAAAAGTCATGGAAAGGGGAAGGCGACAGTAATAATGTCGGACCCATACAATACTGAATAGTTTGAACATATGTTGAAGAGAGATAAGCAGATCAATGACAGAAGACGGAAGCCAACAGAAATCGAAGAAAAGACTACAAGGTACAAATCTGGTAAAATTAAAAATAAGAAAGCAGGGAGGCAACAAGGAAAGGATCCAGTGAAGTGCAAAAAGCTGCTTTTTTGAGAATACAGTGAAGCCAATAACACTGAATGTATTGTATCGAAACTTTCTCTAAAATTGGATTAAATGATCCAACTGCGAGCAGTGAACTCGTGAAGAACGCGCTGCTTGTGACAAGGAAGACGACATGTTTATGTGTGGATATTGTATTACTACTTGACGTTTGAACCTAATTTTACTTTGAACATATGAAATTTGCTACTGTGTCATTCTGAAACCGAAAATCTGTTAACATTTTTCATAATATGGTAAGTTATTGATATGTTAAAATAGTTTTCCACAGATTTCAATATATTGTATTCTGTAGCTGTGTATATTCTTCATTACACAATCTTTTGATATTTACAGCATCCCAAAATCTTCATCTGAGTCTTCTCTATTCCTGACCACTTTGCCCAACCTACCAGGCAAAGTGGCCATTTTGCAGACTTTCACTTAAGTTCACTTTTCTAGTGCAAAATCAGGATTTTAATAATAATACAATTGCTTTATAGATACAGAATTTGGGTATATTTCATAAACTTATGCATGATATAAGGTCAGAGAGGAACAAAATTTTCCTTGGGGTGACCACTTCACCCAGATTTCCCCTATCGTATTGTGCTCCACGGGGTATGTGTGCAAATGGACGTGGATAAGCAGATAGAAACAGAAGGAGGAGGAGATTAGTGAGAAAAGAAAGGAGGAGAGGGACAAATAGAGGCGGGAGTAGGAAATGGACAGAGAGAGAGGGAGAGAGAGAGAGAGAGAGAGAAAGAGAGAGAGAGAGAGAGAGAGAGAGAGAGAGAGAGAGCGAGAGGGAGAGGGAGAAGGATAGGGGGGAGGAGAAGGAACTAGTCAGGCAGAGAGGAGGGAGGGGGATATGGACAGAGAGAGGGGGAGGATGAGATGGACATAGAGATGAGGAGGAGGAGAAGGAGATGGATAGTGAGAGGGGGGAAAAGAAGACAGCTAGACAGAGAAGAGGGATGGGGAGATTGAAAGAGATAGGGGGAGGTGAAGATGGAGAGAGAGGAGGGGGAGGAGGAGAAGGAGGAGGAAGAGATGAATAGAGAGTGGAAGCAGGAGGAAGGATGGACGGAGACAGGTGGAGGAGCTACACAAGTATCAATACCTGCTTTATTAAGATAAATATTTTGTTAACATATTATGAATATAATGACCAAAATCCCAGCACTGTGTATCTGCACATGCAATTTTTTTGTTATTCGGTTGAAAATACACTGCCTGACAAAAATGTGAAGCACCCAGAAGACAAGGGCGGATGTCAATTTAACATCGTAAAAGAACACATAATTGCCAGCTATGTAAATGATAAGAGTTGCGTTTCTCTGAGATAGGTAGAACGGCCAACAGAGTGCACTAATGTTCATATTACCAAGCTTGGTAGAGCATAAAAGAGGGGTGAACAGCGGCAGATTTTGGATCACTCTGAAGAACATGGAGATGTGGCGTACGCATGTGAATTTGACAGGGGCTTCATCGTGGGTCTCTATTTGACCAGTTGATTGATGGTGCATTATCCAGATTTATGGAGTATTCGGGTATAGCCCAATGCTCGATTGTATAGGAACGTGAGGGTAGGCATAATCGCCA
The DNA here is from genome assembly GCF_023898315.1 of Schistocerca nitens. NCBI lineage: Eukaryota > Metazoa > Arthropoda > Insecta > Orthoptera > Acrididae > Schistocerca > Schistocerca nitens. The sequence goes on along the minus strand of NC_064616.1, from coordinate 697,530,188 downwards.
GGGTATCAATCAACCACATCAGAACAGCACAAGAGAGGATTGCCATGTTATGCACCAAACACATCGTTATACTGCAACATCTGCTCCTGCTATCCGAGAATAATTTGTGGACTTCATGCATCATTCTATGACACCCTCTACAATTGGTTGGAGACTAGCAACAGTCGGACTCGCCAACTACAGTCCCAGGAGAAGTCTACTGTTAACATCACAGCACAAACAGCTGAGTTAGGAATGATTCCGTGACTGGGAAGCACAGAATGCTGATCAATGGCTTCGTATTGTCTTCAGCGATGAATCATTGTTCTGCACCGCTCCGAATGACCATTATCCAGGAACATGATGGCGACGTGGAGAGAGGTCGCTTTCATCCAATGTTTTGGAGAGGCCCAGCTCTGGTAATCCTGACGTCTTGGTCTGGGGAGCCATCAGGTATAACTTCAGTTCCAGCCGGCAGTAATTGAGGGAATTCGGACGGGACAATGGTACGTCACAGACATCGTGCGTCCTCGTGTGTTACCCCTCATGCGACAATATCGTGGTGCCATATTTCAACAGGCCAATGCTCGTCCACACGTGACACCTATCTGTATAAACTGCCTGCGTGTTGTTGTTGAAGTGCAGTGGCCAGAAAAATGCCCTGATCCGCCCCCGATGGAACATGATTCTGACCAGCTGAAAAGTCAACTACGTTCCAGTGAAAGTATCCAGGATAACAGTTGTGGGCGAGCTTGTCTCAGAAGAGGATACAGCAGTTTTATGATACCCTTTCCAAACAAGCCACTGCATGCATCCATGCCATGGGAGCTATAACGTCAAACTGATAAGTCGACTCAAACTGTCAAGTTATTTGTAAATCTGATTCGATTTTTCAATCCCTGAAATAAAATCACATATCCTACCAGACAGTGAAATTTCATGTCATTTCCTTCTCTCTTTCTGGGTGCTTCACTTTTTTTTCTTAGGCGATATAAAATGAACCTACTAAGGATTGTGATACTTCAACGAAATATGTATGAATGCAAAAGAACAAATTTGTGTTGTTCAAGGTAGAATTATGGTTCTTAAACATGTTTACCTAATAATTGCCTGATCTGCAAGGACGATGAAGGCTGTGGCTTTCAGAAGAGTGGGTCAGTCCCTCCAGATGATTGTGCACAGAGTGACATGGTGTCAAAGGTTAGGAAATGTTGGTAATCGGCTAGTGGAAACTAAAGTCCAGAAATGAGAAGAAGTTTCTCAAAATAATTCTGATATACTTGTGTCAGAAACAGAGACATATGTATAAAGTTTTTCGCGGCATCCGATGTAAGCACTGTAAGATGGCACAATGCTCAAAATAATGGACACGTGTTTGGAATGACTCGTCTGCCCATCCTCATTTAGCTTTTCAGCAGATTCCCTAAATACATTAATGTGAAAACTGGGACGGTTCAATGGAAAAGTATACAATCGATGTTCTCCCTCATCCCTGCTCAATTCCAGTATGGGCCCCATCCCTAATAACTTCATCGTCGACAGGACGTTGCGCTCTATCTTCCTTTTCTTCTTTTTTCGCAAATAAATACTTTTGTTTTACAAGCCGTGAAATTCGTTATAACTTTATAAGATGTTTGTCTTTCGGAAACAGTCCCCATTGTTATCGTTAGGAAGAACAATCACTTAGGGAAGTAATTGGACGAAGCGGCTCCTACGGTAGAAATGCTTTTCGTCATTCCTCCTTTTTTTCCATTTAGATGGAAGAACTGGCTAGATATGACCTGATTAACTGCACAACATCCGAATATGAGGCACAGGAGAAAAGTCTTTCCGTGCGAGTGGATATCAGCAAGACTCATCGAAAATACTGTGTTTAGTGCTAAGTCAGCACAAAAATTGTGCGATCCATTTCTCCTCAAAGAACTAACTGTTTCTACGAACATTTGCCTGTACATACTTGAGCAATGCCTGAGGGTACAGCTTGATACGTGTTCTACGGATTACATCTTTCAGTGAAATGAAACACACCGACGATGGGGTACGGAGGTTTGCACACTGTTAAATCAACACCTTCCACAATGCTGGATCGATCGTAGTGGAAATGACGACTCTGTGCTCTGCTCGTGCCACCTACATCTTCGCTCTTGCCATCGATGGATTTCTTTTAATGGTGTTGTGTGGAAGGTCTTGTGTGTGTGCATCCTTTGCCGTAAACAATTCTTAAACTCAAAATATGCAGTTTTAATGCTCTCACGTAAAAATGCATTGGAACATATTGCGTGAACTGAGATGTCGGATGTTTTTACCGGCCACCCGGTTTCGCTGTGACGGTTTTAGAGTCGTTGAAAGAGTCTACGGTCAGTAGCGCGGAAATACTCAAACCATGCAATATCAGTTGGAGGCGACTTTAACCTACTGAGTATAGACTGGGTTACAGGCAAAACAGTCTTGCGAAGTTCTTTTGAACAAGTTTTCAAAAACATGGTTCAAATGGCTTTAAGCACTATGGGACTTAACATCTGAGGTCATCAGTCCCCTAGAACTTAGAACTACTTAAACCTAACCAACCTAAGGACATCATACACATCCATGCCCGAGGCAGGTTTCGAACCTGCGACCGTAGCAGCAGCGCGGTTCTCGACTGAAGCGCCTATAAACGCTCGGCCACAGCGGCCGGCAACAAGTTGTCAGAAAACTGTCTTGAGCAGCTAGTTCGGCACCCTACATACAATGGAAATATCTAAGACATTGCAGCTACAAAAAGGCCGGGCCTAATCGATAGCGTCATTATAGAGACTGAGTTTAGCATCCAAGATGTCATAGCGAATTAGGTTATGAATGTTAATACATCAATCAAGAAGGTCAGGAACGTATTTCTGATAGAAAGAGCAGTTGTTAGCATCCCACCTAGGCAATGAATTGACATCACCCAGTTCCAATACGATGTGCTTAGAGGAGCTATGGGCAAAGTTTAAGCAGATTATAAATCATACTCTGGAGAAGTATGTGCCAAGTAAGTAGATTAAGGACGCTAAAGACCTACCGTGTTTTAACAACGAAATTCGAAAAATGAAGAGGAAGCAAAAGCTGTTGCACTTTCGATCCGAAAGAGAATGCACAAATAACGACAGGCAAAAGTTAACAGAAATTCGTGCATCTGTATAAAGATCGATGTGCAAAGCTCACAACAACTACCACCGTTATACCTTAGCATAGGATCTTGCCGAGAACCTGAGAAAATTCTGGTCCAACGTAAAATCACTAAATGGGTCGAAGGCTTCTATCCAATCTCTCGTTGATCAGTCTGGTGTGGTAGTCGAAAACAGCAAAAATAAACCCTAAATTTTATATTTCACATTTAATAAATCGTTCACGCGTGAGAGTCGGACAGACATATCGTCATCTGACCATTGGACAGATTCCCGTATGAGCGACATAGCAATACGCATCTCTGGTGTAGAAAAACAACTAAAGAGTTGAAAGCAAGTAAGTCGCCAGGTCCCGACGAAATCCCAGCTCTCTTTTAGAAAGAGTACTCTAAAGCATTTGGCCCTTACTTAGCTTGTATTTATTGCGAATCTCTCGCCCAGCGCAAACTCCCAAGCTACTGAGAAAAAGCACATGTCACTCCTGTATATAGGGTGTTACAAAAAGGTACGGCCAAACTTTCAGGAAACATTCCTCACACACAAAGAAAGAAAATATGTTATGTGGATATGTGTCCGGAAACGCTTACTTTCCATGTTAGAGCTCATTTTATTACTTCTCTTCAAATTACATTAATCATGGAATGGAAACACACAGCAACAGAACGTACCAGCGTGACTTCAAACACTTTGTTACAGGAAATGTTCAAAATGTCCTCCGTTAGCGAGGATACATGCATCCACCCTCCGTCGCATGGAATCCCTGATGCGCTGATGCAGCCATGGAGAATGGCGTATTTTATCACAGCCGTCCACAATACGAGCACGAAGAGTCTCTAGACAAGAGTCTCTAGACAAGAGCTTTCAAATGCCCCCATAAATGAAAGTCAAGAGGGTTGAGGTCAGGAGAGCGTGGAGGCCATGGAATTGGTCCGCCTCTACCAATCCATCGGTCACCGAATCTGTTGTCGAGAAGTGTACGAACACTTCGACTGAAATGTGCAGGAGCTACATCGTGCATGAACCACATGTTGTGTCGTACTTGTAAAGGCACATGTTCTAGCAGCACAGGTAGAGTATCCCGTATGAAATCATGATAACATGCTCCATTGAGCGTAGGTGGAAGAACATGGGGCCCAATCAAGACATCACCAACAATGCCTGCCCAAACGTTCACAGAAAATCTGTCTTGATGACCTGATTGCACAATTGCGTGCGGATTCTCGTCAGCCCACACATGTTGATTGTGAAAATTTACAATTTGATCACGTTGCAATGAAGCCTCATCCGCAAAGAGAACATTTGCACTGAAATGAGGATTGACACATTGTTGGATGAACCATTCGCAGAAGTGTACCCGTGGAGGCCAATCAGCTGCTGATAGTGCTTGCACACGGTGTACATGGTACGGAAACAACTGGTTCTCCCGTAGCACTCTCCATACAGTGACGTGCTCAACGTTACCTTGTACAGCAGCAACTTCTCTGACGCTGACATTAGGGTTATCGTCAACTGCACGAAGAATTGCCTCGTCCGTTGCAGGTGTCCTCGTCGTTCTGTCTTCCCCAGTCGCGAGTCATAGGCTGGAATGTTCCGTGCTCCCTAAGACGCCGATCAATTGCTTGGAACGTCTTCCTGTCGGGACACCTTCGTTCTGGAAATCGGTCTCGATACAAACGTACCGCGCCACAGCTATTGCCCGGTGCTAATCCATACATCAAATGGGCATCTGCCAACTCCGCATTTGTAAACATTGCACTGACTGCAAAACCACGTTCGTGATGAACACTAACCTGTTGATGCTACGTACTGATATGCTTGATGCTAGTACTGTAGAGCAATGAGTCGCATGTCAAGCACCGAAGTCAACATTACCTTCTTTCAATTGGGCCAACTGGCGGTGAATCGAGGAAGTACAGTACATACTGACGAAACTAAATTGAGCTCTAACATGGAAATTAAGCGTTTCCGGACACATGTCCACATAATATCTTTTCTTTATTTGTGTGTGAGGAATGTTTCCTGAAAGTTTGGCCGTACCTTTTTGTAAAACCCTGTATAAGAAGGGAAAAGGACGGACTCTCAAATTACACACCAATATCTTTAACAGCGGTTTCCTGCTGAATCCTTTAATATAGTCTTAGTTCGAATATAATAAATTTATTTGAGATCGAAAATCTTCTGTCCAGAATTAGCATGATTTTAGAAACCATCGTTCGTGGGAAATTCAGTATGCCCTTTTGTCTCATGATATCCTGCGACCTATGGGTGGAGGGCAACTGGCGGATTCCATATACCCAGACTTCCGCAAAGCATTTGAAACGGTGCCATACTGTCGAATGTTAGCGAAGATGCAAGGATACGGTATAGGTTCTCAGATATGTGAGTAGCTCGATGACTTCTCAAGTAACAGAACCCAGTATGTTGTCATCGTCTGCGAGTGCCCCTCAGAGACAAGAGCATCGTCAGGTGTGTCCCAGGAAAAAGGAGAGCTGTTGTTTTCCATATACAAAAATAATGTCTGGTGGACAGGGTAAGCAGCAGTCTTCGGCTATTTCCTGATGCTGCTGCAGTGTATGGAAAGGTGTCGTTGTTGAGTGACTGTAGGAGGGTAGAGTGAGTAGGAAAAACAAACCCATAGTATTCTAGTACAGCGTTAGTAGTGTGCTGCTTGACACAGTCACGTCGATTAAATATCTAGGCGTAATCTGCAAAGCAACATGAAATGGAATGAGCATGTAAGGATTATGGTAGGGAAGAAGAATGGTCGACTTCGGTTTACTGCGAGAATTTCAGGGAAGTGTGATTCATCTGTAAAGGAGACCACTTATAGGACACTAGTGTGACCTATTCTTGAATGCTGCTGGAGTGTTTGGCATCCGCACCAGGCCGGATTAAAGGAACACATCAAAGCAATCCAGAGGCGGGCTGCCAGATTATTTACCGGTAGGTTCGAACAACACGCAAGTACTACAGAGATGCTTTGGGAGCTCAACTCGGAATTACTGGAGGAAATGCGACGTTCACTTGAGGCTGACTGCAGAACTATTCTACTGCCGCCAACATATATTTGGCGTAACGACCACAGAGATGAGATTAGAGAGATTAGGGCTCGTATAGAGGCAGATAGACAGTCATTTTTCCCTCGCTCTGTTTGCGAGTGGAACAGGAAAAGAAATGACTAGTAGCGATACAGAGTACCTTGCGCCACCCAACATGCGGAGACCTGCTAAGTGTATATGTAGATGAAGATGTAGATGTAGACGTTATCCGTATGACCAAGGGAAGTGTTCATCTATGAAGTATGTAAGAAATGGACTTTGTGTAGGATTCTCTATAATTCTTTTCGATATATCGCTATACATTAAATAGTTCTAGCCCTTTGTAATCGCTATATTCGAATTGAGTTGCCTTGTACACAACTGGGAAAATAAGTTATAGGACAGACAGGAGAGAAGCTAAGGGGGCATTTGAGTGTCGCCGTTCGTTGACAAACGATCGAGTGGTAAAAGTTTTTTCCTCTTTTGGAGTCAAGGGGGTTAAAGGGAACAAGACTACGAGGTCATCAATCCCTCCATCCTATATGTACCAAGCAGGAAAGAGTGCTCATAAAGGAGAGACAAAGAAGACAAATCCTGAGGAACCTGATTGTAACTGAGAATGGATAAAGGCAAGAGAGAGATGCAAGCAGAAATGAGAGAGGGGGTAGAGGGTGAAGGTAGATCAGGAAGCAGCTGGAGGCCCCTGCGACATGTTACGTGATGGGAGACGCACCCTCTGCTTCCGAGAGATGTGTTGTCACCCTTCATTACCACAAGAAGAACTAGCGATAAAGGCATGTTGATAAAATGGCAGGAAAGAGAACAACGACGACGAGACAGTAAATCAACGACAGATGTAAAAGAATAAGAAGGATTAAGGAAGTGGGAAGGAAAGGAGCTAGGCCAGATCACTGAGCAAGGACAGCATTGAGCCCACTGGCTCGGGATAGGGGACGGGGCAGCCAACGAGGCCAATCTGGGCCTACCTAAAAAAGAAGAGTAGAAACCATTGTCATGGGTAAAACCAGCTAGCACCAGAGGCAGCGTGTCAGGAAGTTCACCGTTTCGCCGTAAGTTGGAAATCAGATCAGTCCAGCAGGATGTGAGGCACCATCAGACAGGCATCACACCAATGGTCAGGTGCATACTCACTACTCACGCTGTTGGATGCGGCCATGGGTCAGCCAAGTGTGTCCAATGCGAAGCCGATAGAGATCAGTAGATTCCCTGCGAGAAGCATGAAGGGAAGACTACCACATGGTTGTACTCCCCTTCATTGCTCACAGTTTGTTTGGGGAAGCCAGGGCATACCAACCCACGTTCCAAGCCTCCAACAATTCATGGTGTAGAATTAGCTGAACGTCTGATTCCGGTAACCACATCTCTAAAGTCGGCATCCTGGTAGCCAACTTTGCCAACCGGTCGGTCTTTTAGTTTCTGGGGATCCCAATATGACCTGGGGCCCAGCCAAAGATGATCGACCATCTAACTAGACGGACGTGAGAAAGGAAATCTGGGTAGTCATGACCAATGAGTGTCGAGGACTGCGCTTGTCGATATCCTGAAGACTACTTACGGAGTCACTGCCGATTAAGAACGTCTCGCCGGTGCAGGAACGAACGCGACTGAGAACACGAGCAGTGGCCAACACTGCACCTTACATGTGCCTCGGCAAAACTGGTTCGTCTGTCAACCATAGAGCCATCTGTACATTCCACATACAAGTCTGAAAATGCATAAAGGACAGCCAGAAACAAGCAGTGAAACACCATGGGGTCAATAGAATTATTCAGACTGAAGGATGGGTCGAGACAGATCTGTGGACAGGATACATGGGGGCATACGCCATTGCTCCCTGACAAGGGGCAACAATGGGGTGAGTTAAGAGTTCAGAGCAAAGACACAGCTTATGAACTGCCACTGTGACTCCAGACCTAAGCCTCTGTTGTGGGAAATGGATCTCTCTGGCAGGAAAAAGTATACTTAGGTAAGCAGCAAAGGTGTATTACAGACACTCCTGGAAATTGAAATAAGAACACCGTGAATTCATTGTCCCAGGAAGGGGAAACTTTATTGACACATTCCTGGGGTTAGATACATCACATGACCACACTGACAGAACCACAGGCACATAGACACAGGCAACAGAGCATGCACAATGTCGGCACTAGTACAGTGTATATCCACCTTTCGCAGCAATGCAGGCTGCTATTCTCCCATGGAGACGATCGTAGAGATGCTGGATGTAGTCCTGTGGAACGGCTTGCCATGCCATTTCCACCTGGCGCCTCAGTTGGACCAGCGTTCGTGCTGGACGTGCAGACCGCGTGAGACGACGCTTCATCCAGTCCCAAACATGCTCAATGGGGGACAGATCCGGAGATCTTGCTGGCCAGGGTAGTTGACTTCACCTTCTAGAGCACGTTGGGTGGCACGGGATACATGCGGACGTGCATTGTCCTGTTGGAACAGCAAGTTCCCTTGCCGGTCTAGGAATGGTAGAACGATGGGTTCGATGACGGTTTGGATGTACCGTGCACTATTCAGTGTCCCCTCGACGATCACCAGTGGTGTACGGCCAGTGTAGGAGATCGCTCCCCACACCATGATGCCGGGTGTTGGCCCTGTGTGCCTCGGTCGTATGCAGTCCTGATTGTGGCGCTCACCTGCACGGCGCCAAACACGCATACGACCATCATTGGCACCAAGGCAGAAGCGACTCTCATCGCTGAAGACGACACGTCTCCATTCGTCCCTCCATTCACGCCTGTCGCGACACCACTGGAGGCGGGCTGCACGATGTTGGGGCGTGAGCGGAAGACGGCCTAACGGTGTGCGGGACCGTAGCCGAGCTTCATGGAGACGGTTGCGAATGGTCCTCGCTGATACCCCAGGAGCAACAGTGTCCCTAATTTGCTGGGAAGTGGCGGTGCGGTCCCCTACGGCACTGCGTAGGATCCTACGGTCTTGGCGTGCATCCGTGCGTCGCTGCGGTCCGGTCCCAGGTCGACGGGCACGTGCACCTTCCGCCGACCACTGGCGACAACATCGATGTACTGTGGAGACCTCACGCCCCACGTGTTGAGCAATTCGGCGGTACGTCCACCCGGCCTCCCGCATGCCCACTATACGCCCTCGCTCAAAGTCCGTCAACTGCACATACGGTTCACGTCCACGCTGTCGCGGCATGCTACCAGTGTTAAAGACTGCGATGGAGCTCCGTATGCCACGGCAGACTGGCTGACACTGACGGCGGCGGTGCACAAATGCTGCGCAGCTAGCGCCATTCGACGGCCAACACCGCGGTTCCTGGTGTGTCCGCTGTGCCGTGCGTGTGATCATTGCTTGTACAGCCCTCTCGCAGTGTCCGGAGCAAGTATGGTGGGTCTGACACACCGGTGTCAATGTGTTCTTTTTTCCATTTCCAGGAGTGTATTTTGATACTGTTTTCACTAATAGATCAGCAGAACTGCGAGGAAGGATTGTTTGTATCTATACGTATTAGAAATTAAAGTCAGCCTACACTCTTTTTCTGTCTGTATGTGAAGGCTACTCTCAGGAGCCACTGTACGGATTTTGATACTGATTTCATTAATAGACAGAATGATTCACGAGGAAGGTTTGTGTACATCATTACATATTATAAAAAAAATCGTCCAGGCAGAGATACTTAATGCTACCCCTGTGAATCCTCGCCAGACACTAGTATTGTCTAAATGTTGGAGTCTGCAGTTGCTATGGTATAAAAGAATGATAAAGACTGCTGTTGGTAATACTGTATCAACGCTACGTTTCCTCTTTTATGAATTGTTTAAAGTATAATTTTGCATCTGATGAAAGATACTTATTTTCTGAAAATATAAGGCACATGTATTACCATATGTCTATGCTTTGGTTTGCAATAAGGAACCCTAGTACCTCGTTATCTTCCTGAATTCCACCCATATCTATAGTAAACTTACAGAGAATGTGAAGAAGGAAGTGGTTCTGGCATTTAAAGCCTTATATGAAAGATGCATGGCGTAAATATGTCATTAGTTTGTGCAGCCTAAGACGGGACTCTTATTCCGTCCACGAAATCGGAATGGCTGTTAAAGTTTTGACAACATTTTGCCGAAGAACAGTTTACAAAATAACAAAAAAACTTTTGTTCACTTGTTTTTTATGCAGCTGAGTTCTACTGACGGAGAGGAGGGGTTGAGGAGGGGGGGGCACAAAACTGGTGTGGTACGAAACTTATTAATTATAATAGAGGAATATATGTTTATTAGGCGTAGGTCTGCCGTTAAGCTGACTAGGTAGCATAAATGTCGTACAACAGGTGGAGAATGACTTTATTGATCATAAAGTGGGGCATTTTGGAATTATTTCTCTCTTCAGAGTCCCATCCAAGAGCAAAAGTAACACAAGGATAAGATCGTTACATGATGGGTACACGAATTAGCCAGTGTTTCGAAGATAGATTAAATCTTAGAGATATCGGAGACGTTATCCAGCTCCAGAAACATTTTACTTCTCAGAAAAGCTGTGCCCACTAAAATCTTACAATAATAAATCATCTTTCATTTGTCTTAATAGCCAATTAGTGGTCTAATTGTCACACTGACGGACAGTTCTTGATTGCAGCGGCGGTTAGCTCAGTTGGTTTCTCAAACATAGAGAACCACGATCGTACCAATGTACGTACTTTCCCTTTCGTGATCAAATGTTTGAGAGGAGCAAAAATAAGACTTCCTAGAAATTACATAATGGATTTTTGTCTGAATTTTCATAGCCAAACGAAGAATGAGAAATGGACAAAAACTGACAATACTGACCAGCATGAGATCTAGATCTGCAAGGATCAGTTTGATTCCTTGGAAGCAATCAGAGTAATTAAGAAAAAATTAGTTATGTGAGGGAAAAACAGACAATAAATTTTTTCCGAATTTTTATATTCAAATAACAAGGGAAAAATTAAATATTTCGCGAACAGCAGCTGCTTGCTATTTAACTGTAGTTCAAAGCCTATCTATTTTTCTCATAAAAAAGTTTGACTTCCGTGTTATTTAACTGTCGAATAGGCATCCCTCTAATTAAGTACTAAATTTAGGCCATTTAGAAAGCAGACGACGCTGGGAAGGCAAATAAGTTGTCCGAAAGTTCCTCTCTTCAAAACCAAGCTGTTTCTTTCATGTTAAAAATGGAATAAACATCAAATCACAGCATAAATTGAAATTTATCTGCTTTCTTTTAATGCATATATTCTTAATGGTAAAAGAAATCGCAACACCAAGAAGGAGTTGTACGATATAGACTTAGGTGTGGTGCTAGTAGCGCCACTATGAGGATGCAAATCAGGTTTGCTTTAAAAACACGCCGTATTGGTCGTGAGCGTTAGTTACGTTTGAGATAGGACGTGGAGAGTTGATGTTAATGAAGAATGCCTTTAAGGCGACAAACACACCATTGTCAGCACCTCATTGAGTTTGAACGATGTCGTATAACAAGACTATGAGAAGCTAGATGTTCGTTCTGCGATATTGCAGAAAGACTTCGCGGGAATGTAGCCACTGTACGTAATTGCTGGCAGCGGTCGCCACGAGAATGTACGAAGAGCAGGCTCCGGACGACCAAGTGACGTACCGAGAGGGAAGACTATCGGTTTGGCTTATGGTTCTGGCGCAGCGTACTGCATCTGTAGCAGCAATCTGACCAGCAATTGGCACCACAGTGGCACAACGAACTCTTTCCAGTCTGTTACTTCAAGGACAGCTCCGAGCCAGACGCCCTGTTGCGTGCTTTCTACTCACCCCCAAACCACATCCATTTGCGACTTCAGTAGTGTCAAGCGAGAGCTCATTGGAGGGCAAGGAGGAGGCCGCTTGTGTTTTCTCATGAAAGCAGGTTCTACATCTGAGCCAGTGATGGCTGTATGTTGAGTAAAAGGAAGGTAATTGAGGGCCTGCGACCAACCTATTTGGGTGCTAGAGACACTGGACCTACACCTGGAGTTATGGTCTGGGGTGCGATTTCGTATGACAGCAGGAGCACTCCCGGGTTATCCCACGCACCCTGACTCCAAAGTATCCTTCAGTCTGGTGATTCGACCTGGTGCTGCCATTCATGAACAGCATTTCAAGATGGAGTGGTGGGAGTTCCAACAGGATAACGCTCGCCCACATATCGCTGTTGTAACCCAACATGCTCTACGGAGAGTCGAGATGTTGCTTTGCCCTAATCACCAGATCTGTCTCGAATCGAGCACATATGGGACTTTATCGGACAACTCCAGCGTCATCCACAAACGGCAATAACCGTCCCTGTATTGACCGACCAAGTGCAATAGGCATGGAACTCCATCCCACAAACTGACATCAGGCACCTGTGCAACGCAGTGCATGCACGTTTGCATGACTGCGTTCAACATTCTGGTGGTTACAACTGTTATTAATGTACTAGGCATTTTACATTTGCAGTGACTTATCTCGCGGTTACATTAACCTTTGATCTTGCAATTTTGATTACTTAAATATGTAACCTAGAATAATGTATTCCAGAAATTTCATTACTGTACATTAATTATTTTTTGATATTTGGATTTTTTTCATAAGATTTTTCATACGATTTTTGCCCTTAAAATGTGGATTACTGGAAGTAGTGGAGAGGACTTATGATGCAGGAGTTTTCTTAAGCTTTACTTATTGATTTTCGATCTGGCTGATGGAAGCTCTGTCACAGAATATATAAAAATCTGGGCTCCATCGAGATTGCAGCTGAGACCAAACAGCATTTGCTTTAGAGCGCGACCTCATTACCTCAGAGCTAGTGAAGGCTGCTGCATTCGTGTTTTCCATATTGTCCCAGTGGTCACTAGGACAGATAAATTGAAAGACGACAAGATGGGATTAGTAGCAATTTCTGTATGGAGCTACATTCCTGGACTCAAAACCACCAACTGAAAACCTGTAGTCAAACGATAAGTGTAACTCGTTTAGATTATTAAGCGAAAATGACAAGAAATATCAGCTGTATTCTGAAGGGTATTGTCTTGCTATCCAGGAAGTAACTTGCCGGTCACATAGATGCCACACACGTTTTATGTTTTTACCTAGTTTTAGTTACACCCCCAGAAGGAAGAATTCGTTTCACTAGTCGATGTGATCCTTGAGCGGGTGAAGTGCTTGTGTATGTATTACGTACCTTTCGAGGGCTGGAATATTAAAAGTATATGTCAATGAGTTTTATTACAGTTTCTGTAACTAGATTTAGGAACTAGAACATAGTTATTAATAGTAATCAGATGCACTGACTGCAAACTAAATATCATAAGTCATAACTGTTACAATTATTTTTGTTTTCCCATCTTAAGTATACTGTAAACTGGAAAGCTAATTCACCAGATGCGATTCACACTTTCGGAGTTTCTGCAGCAGTTATACTGTAAACATTATAAGTAGATAAGACGTCTTCTGATCGTTACAGACATAGAAAAAGTTTTTTCTTAAGAAAGTTGTCGTTGGCGCCATCCGCAAGTGAGAGGAACACAAATGAAAACACAACACAGCATAGTCTGTAAACTACAAATAACATAATGTTCTAAATCATGAACGACCAAAAAAGCAGGCTCAGTTTAACTGGCATGACTAGGAAATGACACTACTGATGTGTGCAGCCTCTGCTAAGCAGAACTCTCATTCAGTCTGTAAATATCGAAAGAACGACAAGTATAATCTACCGGTACAGATTATAATATAACGGCTGCTCATGCTTCGTCAATAAAAGCGAAGAACTCCCATGTTGAAGAGCTTTTTAACTTGCACTATGCTTAAGACAGAAAGAATCTGAATCAACAGTTCTAGTATTAGCAGAGACTATCGATACACTGCCGATTCATAATGCCAAACTACCACTACATCAGATTATATTTCACACTTAATTTCTGCCAGTGAATGAATTGCTCTAAGTGGATAAATAGCATCAGCATCCCAGCACCCTGGACATAACACGGAACCATTATATGCCAATTAATCAGAGCAAAATTGGCCAAGCTGGGATCTTTCTGGCAACAACTTAATTTCTTTTGTAGTAAACTGTCATTTCAATTTGGAGATGCTGATCAAATTTTACGGTCTACCAGACGATTGTTCATGCCCACTACCTCCCCGCATCCACCAAACCCATTGTGGATGTTTCAAAAAATGATGACAGTGGACGAAGACTGATATCTACTGTATCGTTTTTTGTTGTCAGCTTTCCTGACTGGGTATTCTGCAGTTGCTCTGAAGAGGAATATTCTGTGTGATGAACATCCAGTGTTTCCATCTTTCCAGCTTCACCATTCAAAAGATAGTGAAAATAAGCGACAAAAATGTGCCAATGAACTACCAAATAATAATATAGTAATAATTAGAGTAATTCAGCAAACTCAACAACCGGTGTATCCAAAACTATTGAAAGCTTTATTGCACGTTTACAACCTGCTTGCTCTCTTACCTACCCTAACTGTTCTTCTTGGCCTTCGGGCACTTTCGTAGACCGTTCTGATATTGACGGAGCCGGAGCTGTTTCTGGGGGTTAGAAAGTGAAGCAAATTTGCGGTTACATCAGACTGATATCGTGAGCAGAGAGCCGAAATGTAGTTGAAAAAGATAAAGGCATGACCGAACTCGAACTCGACTTTACGTCTGCATTGCACGACATGTACCCCAGGCACTACCACGAACACTACAACAGCCTGAACGGGAGACGACACTTCATACAGTCACCTTCGCATCCTATGGTATTGCCAGATCGTGCAGATGGATGGACTTAGAATTCTGTGGGGTGGCCGGTTTTACTGGCGCCTAAAGTTGATAACTCAAATTGTCCACAATCACATACATTACCGTTTCGATCCTTTATACCCTTCAGGTATTGTGGATATGGTTCGTAACCAAATATAAAGTCAACGTTTCTTCGAAATAGGTAAATTTTAACTATCAGTAATCGTTCCTAGATGCTAGAATTTTTTTTGTAAAGATGTCCCTCATTGTCATTGCTATCTCTTAAATCCAATCACTCTCTCATTATCTTATCTTTTTCTTCTACTTTGATATCAGTATAATCACCCACAGTACCGAGGATTTTATCTCTGTGTCAGCTCTGAAGCAACTACACTGCTCCTTTATATCTTAAAATATAGTTATTGGTCCATATCCCAAGGATCACCACGAGGGTGCCTCCTACTGTTGTACAATGAACCAACTATGGCAGTTTTCATGGTCTTGCAATTAACATTCGTGAATTAGATCTCTTAACTTTTCCTCCATAAGTTTGTGCAGTCTTATGGCTTTCATTTCTTTAACTGTGGTACAGTTTTCTTGTGAGATAATCGATGCTGAAACGTGCATGTCATAATCCTCGTCCACGTCTTCAAGCCATCTTTGCCGATTTTCATCCTTTCCACGCAGTGTATCAACTGGTAGCAGCGCATACACAATCGAATTAGTCTACTTTTCTCAGTGTTTGTTTGACCACCATATTATGTTTTCAGTGTTGACAATAGCGTAGTTGCTCTTATTTTGCTGTTAGTTAATCTAAGGGGAATTTTGTCTTAGTTGAAATTTTATCCACCAATCATTGCGTACGTTAGTTATTTCTCCCTTTTACTCCTCTCATTTTTCCCTTAAATTCTAAATCTTTCTTCTCTCTCTCTCTGTCACTAGCACATTCTGTAACGTATGCGAAATTCCATTTCTTTTAAAGTTACATAATTCTGCTGTCAGTGGTACCTTCTATTGCACTTGTGTATTTCTGACAACCGGTGTAGCCCAAACTATTGAAAGCTTTGAGTAAAAATCTCTCGGTGTACACGCCGCGTCAATTCAGGATAAAACTCCAAGCTTTCGACCACTACCTCCATGGTCGTCGTCAGGGCTAAAACTGACTGTCGTGAACTAGCGAGGTAGTGGTCGAAAGCTTGGAGTTTTATCCTGAATTGACGCGGCATGTACACCGAGAGATTTTTACTCAAGAAATACGTCGCGAAAGACTTCGTAGCCATATTGAAAGCTTTATTACACGTTTACAACCTGCTTACTCTCTTACCCACACTAAACTGTTCTTTTTGGCCTTCGGACACTTTCATAAAATTGAGCAATAAGATCCCTGGATATTGTATTGACTAACTGCATAGTATTTTGTGTCCACGTCCTGTTTATGCCCCACAAATATCTATATCTAGATTTATTTATGATATTCGTTATATTTAGACTCCTACTATCAGTGCAGTGCCAGGATAGCCAAGTAGCAGAAGTTACCAAATGCTACGGTCCCTGCGCATTAGGGATCCCCGCGCATGGCTGTAAAAAATCCTATCAAGTTAGACATGGAATGTATTTTACCAATTTTACCATTTTCCAATGGAAAGGCGGTGGTGTCCAAATCTACCACGAAAAGTAACAATTTCAGTTCATTTCTAAAAGTGAGGGCTAACCACACCGCACTTGTTGTGTCTTAATTTGACATATTGTAAAAACTTACAAGGGACTCCCTTTAATTTGCCCGATCTAGTCGTAATAACTCAATCAATTAAAATAGGATTCTACCGATTACCAATAAGAAAGTAATTATTGGAAACCGTGTTTGTTCTGCCAACGGCCTTGCAGCAGTGGAAACAACTGTTCCCATCAGATCACCAAAGTTAAGCGCTGTCAGGCTTGCCTAGTACTTTGATGGGTGGCCATACGGGTTTCCCGAGCGCTGTTGGCAAGTGGGGTGCACTCAGCCGTTGTGAGGTCAACTGACGAGTTATTTGACTGGGAAGTAGCGGCTCTGGTCACGAAAAATTACAACGGCCGGGAGAGCTGTATGCTGACCACATGCCTCTCCATGTCGGCATCCAGCGACGTCTGTCGGCAGAGGATGACACTACGGTCTGTAGGTACCGTTGGGCCTTTCGAGGCCTGTTCGGACGGAGGAGAGAGGAGTAATTATTTTTTTGTGAGTCTGCTATTAAAATCATTCATTTCTTCTACAATGTATTTACTTTTTTTCCAGCACTTTTCATATGAACCGTCTACAGCGAACGTTGCTTTCTTGCTGGTGGACTAATGTTATATAACATGTTGTAGTTTCGCGGTTCCTGCGTTCTTTCGTGTTGTTGTTTCCTTACCGGTCACTGTGAGCTAGTAGGAAGTGGTATACTGTTTCATAAGGGAGTGAAATAGGCTAAAATTTCGTCTAGTGATTGAGAAATCTGCCGACAGGAAAACGAGAAGCACTGAAGAATAAGGTAAGCTTATTGATTTGTTTATATACGCTACCAAGTTAAAAAAAGAAGTAGGTTGTATGTGCAGTGTGGCGTCACCGCCAGACACCACACTTGCTCGGTGGTAGCCTTTAAATCGGCCGCGGTCCGTTAGTGTACGTCGGACCCGCGTGTCGCCACTATCAGTGATTGCAGACCGAGCGCCGCCACACGGCAGGTCTAGTCTAGAGAGACTCCCTAGCACTCGCGCCAGTTGTACAGCCGACTTTGCTAGCGATGATTCACTGAATACATACGCTCTCATTTGCAGAGACGACAGTTTAGCATAGCCTTCAGCTACGTCATTTGCTACGACCTAGCAAGGCGCCATATTCAGTTACTATAATTACTATCTCAAGAATGTATTCTGAACAGATAATATTGCGAATCATGTACCGTCAAGAGCGACGTTCATCATTAATGGATTAAAGCTAAGTATCAAACTAATTACGTCCGCTTTCTGAATTCTCATTCCTTGTCATGTTCCAGACCTCACGTCAGTATAGTTCTTCCCTCTTCACGCCAGCCTGCGTGAGCTAAAACGCGTGCATTTCGGCCTCCACTAGTAACACGGTGTTGTCTCTTCTGCTAACACAAAATGCAGCATATATAACAATGTAAGTACCATGACCGGTATTTGATTTGATAATAAAATGTTACCATTATAATTAGTTTACTTCCAAATCGAGTAAAGATTTATTTAACACAGAGACACCTGGGTGGGACTGACTTTTTGGAACCACCCACACATTAATATAGGGCTGAGTGCTAGGTTTCGCATCGTGCAGCCATCGTCTCTGGTGTACTCTCCTTTGTTAAAAGGCACTAAAACATTGAAAATAAAATGGGGTTACATAGTAACTTCGTAGCATAATGGCTAAGGCTCTAGGCTACTCAACTAAAACTTCCTTGTCCAATACTTATCAGCACAGTATTTTTTTAAAATCTGTATCAAAACGATTGTGCCGTTTATTTTTATTTATTTGATTCGGTTTTAAACATGATTATTTTCTTAAATTTAATTTCTGGTCCTTGAATGCCTCATTTCAATCATTATATTAGCTTTATTATTTGGAAAGAAGTGAATTTTTATAAAAAATGTGAATGCAGTAATGTAGCGTTTATATTTTCTCAGGTTGCGAAAAGAATTTATATTTTAGACTTTTGTATGACGATACCCATCCAAGAAATATACATATAGTTTTGGGACCAAAGTAAAGTGTTGTTTTACTTTATATCGTAAACTTTGATCAAGGATTTCTTCTTTGCACTTGCTACAGGCCTCGTGTTGGCTTAATCCAGCCCTGCATCAACGGAGCTATTTTTTCACCAGACAGACCTCTCATTGATGTACCTAACGGGGCTTACAGCTGCTATGGGTAGGTACGTAAGGACTTCAGAAAGTGAGGTACACTTGCCGTCCCACGCTGTAACTATTGCTCAGCAGGAGTGTCACGCTGTCCGAGTTTCTTGCAGACACAGTTCTTTTGCCGTACGGATAACAGGTACATCACAGTGTGTGCGAATAATTGGTGCGGCAATAGGAAGCGAAAGCCAAAGGCGAAGTACGCGGAGCAGTATAATTCTTGTGGGCAAAAAGTCTAAATGACACACAAATTCACCGTGAAATTCTGGCGGTATATGGACCAAATGCAATTGTAGTATTAAGTTCATTTCAGTTAAATATGCCAAGCTCGTCTTGATACAAAGGTTTCTGTTTTTTAACTCTTTTGTGTTTCTGATGTGTAGAGTGGCAACCGCGCCAGTGTTTGCGTGAATATTGAGCCTCAACTTGTACACCAGACTAGTCATCAGTCACCGTTAAAGCAGAACGCTGACTCTCTCGCATCTCGTCGACCAGAGAGCTACATGCCAGTCTACTGGGGCAGGTCCGAATAAGCAATGCCTTTCTTTTTCTCGTGCCTTTCTCCCGCATCGGCGCAAGGTCGGCATTGTTGTTAACAGGCGTGGGATGGTTAATTTAAGGAGTGACCGAATCCCTTCCTATCGCCTGCTTGTTACTCTGCGGGACGGAATGCGTGTGCCCCCCAAGAGTCAGCGTGTAGTGTTATTTATATGAAAGTGAGCGAAAGTTTTTCTAAATGTTTGTGAATCGTGTAATTGAAGCGGAAATTGGGTACCAACCGGGTACACACCCAGTGCGATGTGGGAAACCGCCTAAAAACCACATAGCAGGACGGATTCGATCCGGGGCCGGCTCCTCCCCGTCCCGGAAGCGGCGTTTTTAACACTCACGCTACACGGGCGGGTGAATAAGCAATGCCGCGACCTTCTTAATTAAGTACAAGTACATTCTGAGATTGTCCTCCAAACGAGATACAGATACTGAAAATGTGGCCCCACATCTCTATCTCTCTTTCAATATAATTCTGATAACTGTGAAACATTAATTTGGTTTCATAAACTCGTTCATTATCATTTCTCATATAGGTAATAATATTCTGTGACGTTAATTAAATTATATTGTGTACTCACAATGGTGGTTAATATTTGTCATGTACTAGAAGAAAGTAACACACAATGGGGTAGCGATCACATTAACAGTTATGAGAACTACAGTTTACACGATACAGTTATAATCTTTTGTTTGTGTATTATGTACGGAATGTGTTGTCACTGAAGAAAATCATATCCTCACCTGTCTTTCTTCCTTAAATGGTCTAAGAAAGGGCACAGGAGTTAAGGCAACATTCTGCCATCTGTTACACAACTAGCAATGACACCAACTGTTATATTCCTTCAAAATTTTTGAGGTTCCAGTTATTGCGTCAGCAATTTTTGGTCTACGGTGTCGATTACTGTTATCTCACACAATGTACGTAATGAACATAACTGGTTTCTCAGTATATATCAAGCAGAGAGGTATACTCAGTTTAGTCAGTCTGAAGAATTCTTAAAAGCAGAAGGTTAATATGCTAACAAATGTGCTGAGCTCAAGAAAAGCTAGAAAGGTACTGACTACCGAACGTTCGCAGCTGAATTATTATAAGCGTAGAAGAGAAATGGTATATAACTAGCGGAAATTGTGTGCCAAATATGTCTTGCTCCCTTTTGTTTCTCTGCACATCAGCGCATGAAGGCTGTAAATATCTTGCGGCTGTTTTGTTTCTAAGAGACAAGATGGATTAATGCATCCCTGCTCGCCAGAACTTTGGCCTAGCTGAGGCCCAAAGAGCGACTGGTTTCGGATTTCTCCTTTCCACTTCACTATGGTGCCAGCTGCCCACGCAAAGAAGAACCTTGAAGGACATCAGTCAATTTTTCTCGCGTCCTTGGAAATTGGCCATTATTCCATGAAGGCGCAGAGAAAACCAGAATTTTGCAGTTTCTTTGTATTTCACCCCTGGACCTAGAAAATATACAGACTTGCGTTAAATAACCTGAAGTACGCTACTGGCCATTAAAATTGCTACACCATGAAGAATTGCAGATGATAAACGGGTATTCATTGGACAAATATATTATACTAGAACTGACATGTGATTACATTTTCACGCAATTTCGGTGCATAGATCCTGAGAAATCAGTACCCAGAACAACCACCTCTGGCCGTAATAACTGTCTTCATACGCCTGGGCATTGAGTCAAGCAGAGTTTGGGTGGCGTGTACAGGTACAGCTGCCCATGCAGCTTCAACACGATAGCACAGTTCATCAAGAGTAGTGACTGGCGTATTGTGACGAGCCAGTTGCTCGGCCATCATTGACCAGACGTTTTCAATTGGTGAGAGATCTGGAGAATGTGCTGGCCAGGACAGCAGTCGAACATTTTCTGTATCCAGAAAGGCCCGTACAGGACCTGCAACATGCGGTCGTGCATTATCCTACTGAAATGTAGGGTTTCGCAGGGATCGAATGAAGGGTTAGAGCCACGGGTCGTAAAACATCTGAAATGTAACGTCCACTGTTCAACAAGAGGTGACCGAGACATGTAACCAATGGCACCCCATACCATCACGCCGGGTGATACGCCAGTGTGGCGATGACGAATACACGCTTCCAATGTGCGTTCACCGCGATGTCGCCAAACACGGATGCGACCATCATGATGCTATAAACAGAACCTGGATTCATCAGAAAAAATTACGCTTTACCATTAGTGCACCGAGGTTCGTCGTTGAGTACACCTTCGCAGGCTCTCCTGTCTGTGATGCAGCGTCAAGGGTAACCACAGCCATGGTCTCCGAGCTGATAGTCCATGCTGCTGAAAACGTCGTTGAACTGTTCGTGCAGATGGCTGTTGTCTTGCAAACGTCCCCATCTGTTGACTCAGGGATCGAGACGTGGCTGCACGATCCGTTACAGCCATGCGGATAAGATGCCTGTCATCTCGACTGCTAGTGATACGAGGCCGTTGGGATCCAGCACGGCGTTCCGTATTACCCTCCTGAACCCACCGATTCCATATTCTGCTAACAGTCATTGGATCTCGACCAACGCGAGCAGCAATGTCGCGATACGATAAACCTCAATCGTGATAGGCTCATATCCGACCTTTATCAAAGTCGGAAACGTGATGGTACGCACTTCTCCTCTTTACACAAGGCATCACAACAACGTTTCACCAGGCAACGCCGGTCAACTGCTGTTTGTGTATGAGAAATCGGTTGGAAACTTTCCTCATGTCAGCACGTTGTAGGTGTCGCCACCGGCGCAATCTTGCATGAATACTCTGAAAAGCTAATCATTTGCATATCACAGCATCTCCTTCCTGTCGGTTAAATTTCGCGTCTGTAACACGTTATCTTCTTGATGTAGCAATTTTAATTGTCAGTAGTGTAGGTGCTAATTTAAGAGCTCAGAAAATGGTGAGAACTCATTCAAAGAGTGACAGTATAGTTTCTCTTTCTGGCGTCGTGGTAGGAGACTCAACAATAAAAGAACAGTTTTTCCCAATAAATTAGTTTTATTTTGACATGTCAAGCACACTAGTTATACCCACAATAGGGTACATGTTAATGAAGTCACAGACTGATTTTTGGCAACATAATTAGGCAAGCCAATTCTGGTAGGCAGAACCTGGTGATATGTTGGTAATGCAGCCCGACCAATATTAATTTATTGAAATCATACAAATTCGTTTATCCGATCTTTATTATATATTTTATTAGGCAACCGGTATAATATTTCAAAACAATAACGAAGAATTAAACATGTCGCGACTTTGAGACCTCAGTACAACTACAATTTAAAATGTTCCAAAAAAGTTTTGCATCACCCTCATAACTTGTACAGTCTGTTTATTTTTTTCCCTTGTTGTCCAGGAAATCACCGTGTAATGAAATTAAAAGTAAACTGCAGTCTCAGTGGAGATCAACAAAGCGAATAAGAATGCCTTCTGTAATGTCTAGGGGACCGTTATAAATCGCGATGACAACAATGTGATTCTTATCTTTGAATAAAAGTGTCACTTTTTTTCGTCTCGTTGCATATTTCGTTGAATTACCTTCCGCAGTTCTTTCTTATGTATGGACCAAGTTCGATTGTCATCAATAGTCGATCACAGTCTGAGACGAATAGTGACGTCGAACTACAGCAAAAGAAGAAAAAATGACCTTCATTGTTCATTATTAAAACTAGTAGTGGCTCACAGAGACGTTCGACAAGCAACCAAAAAATTCTTTGGTAATTTGCCGAAGAACATGAAGTACCTATCTTAATTTATCAATCTGTTCTAAAATCATTATTCTGAACGACTTCTTCTATTCAACAGATGAATTTTTAATTAAAACTGATGTAAAAATCTAACCTTAGCAATATCACTAGTTACATGACTAACATCAAAGACTAAAATGTTCCTTCTTATTAAATTTAAGTGAGCCTGCTGTTTAGTCAGCTTTAAATGGTCAGTATAATGCCATACTCACAAACAAATTATGTGTAGAAGATTTTCAACGGCGAATGGTCAAAGCTGATGTGAAGCAAAAAAACTTCGTCTGGACAAATGCCTTATTCCGACTGATTCCCCAGACAGAACACATTTAATGTACATTTATTGTTGGGCTAGTGCCTGCGCACATATGTGGCTCACCCTAATTACTGGATTGGTGATGGTAGTACAATTAACTGGCCACCAAGACTAATTGACCTTACGCCATTAGATGTCTGATGAAGTCTGATGTGTACAAACGAAAGAAGAATACGTGAGATGAGCTGCTAGGTCACGTCATGGACGCTGCTGCCTTCATTTATTGTGAACTGTATAACAGCTGTCATGTGAGATGAACGATAATGCTTAGAGGTGAATGCGTTAGAAATACGTATTTTTCAATGCTCACTTTGTAAAACGCATGTTGTAACGTTTATTAACTAGTGTACATGTGTAAACCTATCAATGTATTGAATAATACAGGAAATAATTAACGACGTAGATTAAATGTGTTCTAAGTCGGAAACCATTCGGAATAGGACATATATTCACAGGAAGTTCTTTTGTTTCAAATGATCGTTTCTGTCACATTCCTGGGTATCGAGCATTCATCCTGGGACACCCTGTAGGAGTATGTATCGTGTGAACCGATTTGCTACACATAACGTCGATAAAATCACTTAACAACGTAACTAACTGACTAAATAGCAATAAAGAAAACTGTTGCTGAAGTTCAGAATCTCGAGCCAAGAGTGGATTATTGGCAACTTGCAGTGGAAGAAGAACTATCAGATGCATGTGTAGTTTATCTCTTTTCTGACTATATGTTTCATTAGTTATTTTAATTCGGATGTAGGACGAAAATTTAGGGGAGGAAATGTGATCTAAAGTAACTCAGCATTTGTATGATACGGAAATACCATCCAGAAACAGGGATGAGTGCAGTAACATACGGGAAGGCATTCTTAAATGTTCCAGCCAACATAAATAAAGCTAAACTTTGATAAACGGAAATAAAATTTTTAGGGCATCTGATATGTGAGAGAGTTACTTGTTTGGTCCCGCCAAAGCTAAAAGCAGCAGCATCTTTTCCTATCCTAAGGACAAAAGGCAAATAAAGTCATTCCTAGGACAGCAAGGGTTTTATCGCCGATTTGAATCAGGGCAGGCATACAATGCGCTAGTATCAATAAAACTGACTAAGAAACGAATTTGCAGGTTTTGACATCAAACGAAAAGGAGGATTTTAATAATGTTAAGGATAATGACTGGAGAAATGTCGAACTTCTTCTTACTGTTCGTTCTGTGAAGTTCTGCATAACCAAAGAGAACTCAGCATATGCATTAAACATTCTACAATAATAATCTCGCGTAGAGCTCTGACCAAAGAACAGAAATGATACTCTTTTTTTGGAAAATGATGCCCATGCCACAATCGGGGCATTTTAGCATTTCTGTACTTCTTGATACGCACGAAGACAGTAATTTACACAGGCCGTAACGTAATAAAGTTTTTGTAAGAAGGTTGATTAATTCCTACGGGTGCGACGAAATAAGCGTTAAGTCATTTTGTAACACCAGTATGAAAGATAATATGGACTACGTGAAGATAACGTTGTAATGCACTTATTCTTCAGAATATCCGTCAGAAGACAGAATCAGTGATAGAACAGATTTCCCCAAGGCGGTTCAACAGAGTTATTTGCAAAGGGCCCTTGAAAATATTCGAAGGAAGCAAAACCAAACCCCGTGCCTAAGATGAGCTAGAGAATTTCGAAGGAAAAGCAGAGATGAAGCATCATAACTTTTGTCTACTAAAAGGCCAAGCAATTTTTACGCGGACTGACCTTTGTTTAGGAGACCATTAGTTGTTCCTGCAAGACCAATTAATGGAAAGTAACCATTCAATAGCCGGCCGGAATGGCCATGCGGTTCTAGGCGCTACAGTCTGGAACCGCGCGACCGCTACGATCGCAGGTTCGAATCCTGCCTCGGGCATGGATGTGTGTGATGTCCTTAGGTTAGTTAGGTTTAAGTAGTTCTAAGTTCTAGGGGACTGATGACCTAAGAAGTTGAATCCCATAGTGCTCAGACCCATTTGAACCATTCAATAGGTACAATAAAAGTTTGGCTATCTTGGCCTCAGATAATCACAGGAACACTGGGGCAATTTTGGCTTTTGGATAATACGGAGAAGAATGTGCGGTTAGTCTCTCAGTCACGTGGTAATTTAGAGCAAGCTAGATGTCTTATCTAAGCTTCAAAACTGGTAATTCTTTAACAAGTACGAGAGCTAGAAGCCGTTCACTTCTTCGTCTAAGACATGGAGTGGTTAAGTTTATGTTGATGGTAATGGACGTTTTTCATAGCATGTCATATTCGATCCCCTCAAAAAGAGCATAGGACAGACCACTTCAATAACCCCGGAAAATAAATTCGTTCGAGAAGTAGGAGTAAAGAATAAAACATTAACGGTAAGCGGTTCACAGTTTCCAGCTAAAGAGTGGAGGAATAAGGTTTTAAGGGCAAGAAATGAAATTTCTGTAATCCATCATGGAAACCTTCCCAGGATGAATAAATTTAAAAAAAAGGGATTAAGAAGGTTGGGATTGATATTCCGTCACAGATTGCATAAATGTTTGGGGGAAAAGTCCAAAAACGTCACGAGTATACTGAATGAACTTCGCTTTGCAATAGCTGTGCGATCGCCTTGCGGTGTATTAACTGGATAAAGTCGGAGGATTTGATAAAAGAATTGGTTGCTTTTTTCGTAGGAGGAATCCGTAGGCTGGACGAAATTAGGAAACAAGTGTTATTGGACAAAGCCAAAATCCATAGAGCCAGGCATGGCCAAAAGGCAAAGCTAATCAAGTAAGCTGTATGACATGTTATACTAGTGGAGACTAACATATAGTCGTCCCAAGCAAATAAAGATTTTGCTACGTCCTGCTTCTGGAATGAGGGAACTTCCAGGTGAAACGGCTCACACATCAGAATATAGTGGAAATTCCATGTTGAACGTCGAGAAGACGTGTAAGTGGTAAGCAAATTAAAACGAGACACATGGAAAAAATGTAATTATTTAAAAAGTAATCGCCATAACCGTTAATATACAATGAAGAGCCAAAGAAATTGGTACATCTGCCAAATATCGTGTACGGCCCACGCGAGCCCTCAAAAGTGCGTAACACGACGTGGCATGGACTCGACTAACGTCTGAAGTAGTGCTGGAGGGAATTGACACCATGAATTCTGCAGGGCTACCCATAAATCTGTAAGTGTACGAAGAGACCTCTTCTGAACAGCACATTGAAAGGCATCCCAGATACGCTCAATAATGTTCAAGTCTAGTGGCCAGAGGAAGTGTTTAAACTCAGAAGAGTGTTCCTGGAGCCACTCTGTAGCAGTTCTGGACGTGTACGGTGTCACATTGTCCTATTGGAATTGCCCAAGTCCGTTGGAATGCACAATGGACATGAATGGATGCACGTCATCAGACAGGATGCTTACGTTCGTGTCACCTGTCAGAGTCGTATCAGGGCTCCCATACCACTGCAACTACACACGCCCCTCACCATTAGAGAGCCTCCATCAGCTTGAACAGCCCCCTGCTGACATGCAGAGTCCACGGATTCATGTGGTTGTCTCCATACCCGTACACGTTCATCCGCTCGATACGATTTGAAACGAGACTCGTCCGACCAGACAACATATTTCCAATCATCAACAGCCCAACGTCGGTGTTGACGGGCTCAGGCAAGGCGTAAGGCCTTGTGCAGTGCAGTCATCAGGGGTACGCGAGTGGGCCTTCGGCTCCGAAAGCCCATATCGATGATGTTTCGTTGATTGGTTCGCACGCTGACACTTGTCGATGGCTCAGAATTGAAATCTGTAGCAATTTGCGGAAGGGTTGCGCTTCTGTCACGTTGAACGATTCTCTTCCGTCGTCGTTGGTCCCTGTCTTGCCGGATCTTTTTCTGGGCACAGCGATGACGGAGATTTGATGTTTTACCCGATTTCTGATATTCACGGTACTCTCGCGAAATAGTCGTACGGGAAAATTCCCACTTCATCACTACCTCGGAGACGCTGTGCCCCATGGCTTGTACGCCGACTATAATACCAAACTCACTTAAATCTTGATAACCTGCCACTGTATCAGACTTAACCGATCTAGCATCTGCGCCAGACACTTGTTGTCTTGCGCTACGGTCGCAGGTTCGAATCCTGCCTCGGGCATGGATGTGCGTGATGTCCTTAGGTTAGTTAGGTTTAAGTAGTTCTAAGTTCTAGGGGACTGATGACCTCAGATGTTAAGTCCCATAGTGCTCAGAGACATTTGAACCATTTGAACTTGTCTTATATAGGCGTTTCCGACCGTAGCGCAGTGTTCTGCTTGTTTCCATTTTTCTGTATTTGAATACGCATGCCTATTCCAGTTTCCTTGGCGCTTCAGTGTACTTATCCGACTGTGAGACATGACGGTCATTGCCTTGATGGAAACATGTTTGCAGTTGCTTACGGACCATGAATGTTCCCAGGTGTGCACCTCTTCGTCTGAAGTAAATCGACGGGCACGAATGTCTTTCTTCGGGGCTCCAAAAATATGGAAGTCTAATGGGGAGAGGTGGGGACAGTATGGAGGATGTGTAAGGGCTTCGCAGCGAAACTTCAGCAACGTGCTCTAGATAACCTTGGCCACATGTGGGCAGGCCCAAATGGAAAACCGTTACACATACTCCATATAGTACCAATCTCTCCTCATGAAAATTTCATAATTTTGGATCCCTGTAGAAAGATATTCCTGGCCGTCAACTTGCTTCCGATGAAGAGGTGCAAGCCTGGGTACAGTCGTGGCTCTGAATGCACCCGCGAAAAATTTTTGACAAAGGCGCTGACCGTCTTGTCTCACAGTAGGATGTATTAACATTTACGGCGATTACTTTAGAAATAATGAACACTTTACTTACTTTTTTCCATCTGTCTGCCCTTATACTGTATGTGGGTATGTAATACAATGCTTCTGAAAAGATTCATAAATACGAAGTAGTAACGATGTTTCAAAGAAATCACTACATAACGTACATGTTGAGGGTTACCCTTTATGTCTTGCTGACAAGGGAACCTCCCCATCGCACCCCCCTCAGATTTAGTTATAAATGGACACAGTGGATAGGCCTTGAAAAACTGAACACAGATCAATCGAGAAAACAGGAAGAAGTTGTGTGGAACTATGAAAAAATAAGCAAAATATACAAACTGAGTAGTCCATGTGCAAGATAGGCAACATAAAGGAGAACATTAGCCGATGAGCGCCATGGTCTCGTGGTTAGAGTGAGCAACTGCGGAACGTAAGGTCCTTGGTTCGAGTCCTCGATCGAGTGAAAATTTTACTTTCTTTATTTTCGCAAAGTTACGATCTGTCCGTTCATTCATTGACGTCTCTGTTCACTGTAATAAGTTTAGTGTCTGTGTTTTGCGACCGCACCGCAAAACCGTGCGATTAGTAGACGAAAGGACGTTCCTCTCCAATAGGAACCGAAAACATTTGATCGCAAGGTCATAGGTCAACCGATTCCTCCACAGGAAAACACGTCTGATATATTCTTTACGACACTGGTGACGGCATGTGCGTCACATGACAGGAATATGTTGTCGACCCACCTAACTTGCACACTTGGCGAATGGGTAAAAAGATTCTTCTACCTTGCCCGATTTAGGTTTTCTTGTGGATGTGATAATCACTCCAAAAAATGTGATGAAAACATAAGAGTTTGTCACATAAACTGCATCAAATGAATGCAACAGTTTCAGAGTCGCACAGTTTTCCCTGTGCTCTGTCAAAACATATGTTTTTTACGTTTTCAAATGTTTCCGTGCGTAGACCGTCAAATTCTGTATATGTCCAAGCAAATCTGAACATGTCCTGGAATTTTGGAGAGCGAAGTTGATTATGTGTGAGTGCCTGAACTTTGATAATTATCTGAAAATAAAAAATTAAAATTTTCACCCGAGAGAAGATTTGAACCAAAGACGTCGTTCCACAGCTGCTCACGCTAACCACGGGACCACGGCGCTCGTAAGCCAACGTTCTCCTTGATGTTGCCTACCTTGCGCATGGACTACTCAGTTTGTATATTTTGCTTATTTTTTTCATAGTTCCACACAACTTCTTCCTGTTTTCTCGATTGATCTGTGTTCAGTTTTTCAAGGCCTATCCCTGTGCCAACTTATAACCAAATCTGAGGGGGGTGCGATGGGGAGGTTCCCTTGTGAGAAATGACGCCCATGATGTAAATAATACAAGGGATGAAGTGATTAGAGGATTTAGGAAACCTTTTGAAGACTGAGTGATTCACAGTGTCTATGTACATTGTATAGCCTCAGATGCGAGTGAACCTGGACGTGACGCTCCGCGGGATTAGCCGAGCGGTCTTTGGTGCTGCAGTCATGGACTGTGCGGCTGGTTCCGGCGGAGGTTCGAGTCCTCCCTCGGGCATGGGTGTGTGTGTTTGTCCATAGGATAATTTAGGTTAAGTAGTGTGTAAGGGACTGATGGCCTTAGCAGTTAAGTCCCATAAGATTTCACACACATCCGAACATTTTTTTGAACCTGGTCGGTGATGAAGAATAAGTCTTTCTGAATACTGGATACTGGTACCAGAGGGACAATAAAAGTGAAAACGAAAGACAGTAGGAGTGAAAATAAATATCGTGGGCTTGTTCGAGGATCGACATTGATGGTCGAAGGCTGCCAGGATCGACACTGTTTGTCGAAGACTGCCCAAAATCTATTAACAATTAGTTGTTTTGGGAACAAGCACTACTGTAGCTACGATTGTCATTGCCCACCGCTAGTGGAACTTCAAACCTTAAGAACTGTGTTTATATACTAGTAGGGTACAAGGAAGTGTGGTCAAACTTCTAACTAGACAAAGAAACGAGGAAAGAAACTATTGGTATCTCCAGACTGTGTGCTGCATCTTAATAATGTGGTTGTGATAAATCTATCATACTGCCGCTCGTCCCTCAACATAACCTAAGCAGCTTAACCAGTCAGACAGCTACACTTCAAGTCCTCAAAGGTTTGCTGCAGTATTACTAAAGGAGCAGTGTCTACCGGTATACTGAAGAAGAGTCTGCTTTCTGTCATCCTAACACATCAAAATTGGTATCCGAACATTTGTACCTGAGTGTAGAAGTAGATATTGTGAGGAGAAGACTGTACTGACCAAAAAACTGCCAGCAGTAAGGATACGACGCAGCAACAGCGATGTGAAGGTGAGACGACAGCCGTACCAGTGGGAATAGCACATTTAATCCTTCTGAGGTGGATTACCGCTGTGAAATTAACTAGAGGAGATCTAATGGTGATGGCGCAATTTATATCTTTCCAGCAAGTCAGATTAGCCGCACCTTAGGAGAGACTTGCCTCTGACGTCAATGAGGGCGTGCTTCTCTTACACGCACGCTGGCGACCTTGTTATAGTCAACAGGACGTGGCTGCCCAGAACATTCCTCCTATCTGGATGGCTTAGCCGGAAGAATAGCCGACACAACGAAACGACTTCAGTGAAAGAAACTTGAACGTTAATGTTTATCAGTGAAGTCGTTACATTCTGAGTAAACAACCGGATTGGACAAGAATGGTTAAGGAAATCGGCAGTGCACTTTTTTAAAGCGACCATATCGGTAACCACCTTAATCGATTTATGGAAATTACGGAATACCTAAATAAAGTATGGCTGTAGAAGGATTTGAACCAAACTTCCCACGAATGGTAACCATTGCGCCACCTCACTCACCGAAACTGCTGTTAACAGAGCATGTAATTGAGAAGGCAATCACAGCATTGTCCTAGATATATTTGCGTCTAGCTAATAACAGGCTGCCTGAAACATAATGCGTTTAAAGATGAGGAAAATAAAACTAATGCATACCAACAGTTAAACGCAGCTACTCTTGACTTCTCCATTTAAAACTTCTCAAATGTGAACAGTGGTAACAAAAGGACCATAATATCTGTAAATTTAAGGATTAAAGTCTGAGATTAGTTAGTCTCTGTAAGAAGGGTGCCGTTTCCCAGATTGTTTAGCAAGAATTATGCAGGGTGAAGACAAATTCGCGCAATCGATCTTTGCAGTGCGATTCGTCACATACTAGCAATACAAAAATGCCTGTCACAAAATTTCATCCTGCGGATATTTCCGGCAGTAAATGGACGTTAAAGATTGGCAATCTAGCAACACTGTAATCACATGTACAGTAACTGCTTCTGTCAGGATACGCCTGTACTCCTGTGCAGTTGGTGCGCTGGATAGTGTTTTGGGTTAGCATGCAGGAAGTTGAGGGTTCGATTTTGAGCCGAGGCGTATTTATTTTTATTTGCCAGTTTCATTCTATCATACAATACTGTAATAGACACCGTTTCATAAGCCACACGTATCCGTGCACTGTTTCCCTAACAGTAATGGGCGTGACGTTTCCACATTTCCATCGATAATAATAATAACGCATGGGGATACTATGGAGAACGATTGTACTTCCATTTCTGTGAAACTTCCTGGCAGATTAAAACTGTGTGCCCGACCGAGACTCGAACTCGGGACCTTTGCCTTTCGCGGACAAGTGCTCTACCATCTGAGCGAAAGGCAAAGGTAGTTCGAGTCTCGGTCGGACACACAGTTTTAATCTGCCAGGAAGTTTGATATCAGCGCACACTCCGCTGCAGAGTGAAAATCTCATTCTGGTTCCATTTCTGTGTTCGTAATACGTAAGCGCAAATATTTTGTAGAAGACCCACTGTAATCACTGTATAACAATTGTGACGCCAGATACCACGCAGAGTCCATTTAGCAAATAAAAACAAACATACTACGACGTAGAATCGATCCCCTGACCTCCTGCATGCTAACCCTAAACGCTATCCATTGCACCAAGTGCACGGAAGTGCTGCCGTTTGCTAACACAGGTAGTTACCATATATGTGATTTCAGTGGTTCCAGATTGCCAATCTTTAAGGCCCATTTACTGCCGGAAATATGTGCGAGAAGAAATTTTGTGAGATACATTTTCGTGTTGCTAGTATATGAGGACTCGCGCTGTGAAGACTGAGTGCGTGAATTTTTCTTCACCCTGTATGCTAGGTGTTCATTTATTGTAAATTTACGGTGTCTATATTAAAACATTATTTCTCTTAGGAGTATGGCATACATTAACTGGAGAGTATCTTCTTCTTCGACCTTTATCCCGTACCTACACCGGTATTAAACATTGATTTGGCATATTAATGATACAGGGTGGCAGGATCCCCTCCATCGCTACCCATTGCCCCCCCCCCCTTTCCTACAGCCCCCCACCATCCATTGCCACCGTAATTGAAATTGTGTACCCCATCAATTTGCACCTAGCGTTAGCCGCGTAAAAGTGTGAGAATGTGTTCGTGATGTATATGAATCTTGTAGCCGAGGCGGAACGTGGGTACCAGCCCGGCAGTTACACTATGTCATCAAACGTATCCGGACACCTGGCTGAAAATGACTTCCGAGTTCGTGGCGCCCTCCATCGCGAATGCTGGAATTCAGTATGGTGATGGCCCACCCTGAGCCTTGATGTTAGCTTCCACTCTCGCAGGCATACGTTCAATCAGGTGCTGGAAGGTTTCTTGGGGAATGGCAGCTCATTGTTCATGGAGTGCTGCACTGAGGAGAGGTATCGATGTCGGTCGGTGAGGCCTGGCACGAAATCGGCGTTCCAAAACATCTCAAAGGTGTTCTGTAGGATTCAGGTCAGAACTCTGTGCAGGCCAGTCCATTACAGGGATGTTATTGTCGTGTAACCACTCCGCCACAGGCCGTGCATTATGAACAGGTGCTCGATCGTGTTGAAAGAGGCAATCACCATCCCCGAATTGCTCTTCAACAGTGGGAAGCAAGAAGGTGCTTAAAACGTCAATGTAGGCCTGTGCTGTGATAGTGCCACGTAAACCAATGGGTACAAGTCCCCTTCATGAAAAATACTAACACACCATAATTCCACCGCCTCCAAATTCTACCGAGACTCTGCCATCGGATCGCCACATTATGTACCGTGCTTCGTCACTTCACACAACTTTTTTCCACTGTTCAATCATCCAATGTTTACGATCCTTACACCAAGCGAGACGTCGTTTGGCATTTACCGGCTTATGAGCAGCCGCTCGATAATGAAGTCCAAGTTTTCTCACCTCCCGCCTAACTGTCATAGTACTTGAAGTGGATCCTGATGCAGTTTGAAATTCCTGTGTGATGGTCTGGATAGATGTCTGTCTATTATACATTATGACCCTCTTGAACTGTCGGCGGTCTTTGTCAGTTAACAATCGAGGTCGGCCTGCACGATTTTGTGCTGTACGTGTCCCTTCCCATTTCCACTTCACTATCACATCGGAAACAGTTGACCTAGGGGTGTTTAGGAGTGTGGAAATCTCACGTACAGACGTATGACACAAGTGACACTCAATCACCTAACCAAGTTCGAAGTCCTTGAGGTTCGCGGAGCGCCCCATTCCGCTCTTTCACGTTGTTTGATGACTACTGAGGTCGCTGACATAGAGTACCTGGCAGTAGGTGGCAGCACAATGCAACTAATATGAGAAATGTATGTTTTTGGGAGTGTCCGGATACTTTTGATCACATAGTGTACCTACCCGCCTAGAAACCACATCCAGGTTGGCTGACACAGCGGCATTCGTCTTTAATCCGCCGGGGGATGCGTTCCGGGACCGGCGCATCTCCCTAAATCCCGAAAGCGGCGTGATAATGCTAGGGACTGTTCTGGCATATATTAACTGGAGAATATGTCGGTACAAATTTCACTAAATACCTTTTTTGGGTACAGATTTTTTTTTCGTCATTAAATGCTGCTGCAGGCAAAGTACAATTCATACTGTACGTATACTTCTTTTTCACAGAGTAGCCAACATGTAGCAAATAAACAAAATGTGCCGAATAATGACACTGCAGTAATTAATTGCATTAGATAGTGACCCATATGAATATAAATTTAAAGGTATAACCAAGGTGTGTATGCAGAGTCTTTATTTACGCTTAAGTGAGGCAGTGTATTCGACAGTTTAGGATACAACCTGCAGCCCTTCTGTGTTAAGACTTTGAACACTTCTTGTTATATTGCTAGAGAAGGCCGAAATGCACGCTATAAGCTCACGCAGGATGGCGTGAGGTCTGAAACAGGATACGTAATGAATGCTATAAAGAAAAGTACGTAGCTTCTGGAATACTTAACTTTAATCCATCATTTGTATATATCGTTCTTGATGAGACATGCTTCATACGATAACTATCAATTGCTATGGTGCCTTGCTAGGTCGTAGCCATTGACTTAGCTGAAGGCTATTCTAACTATCTGCTCTGCAAATGAGCGAGGCTTCGTCAGTGTGCATTGCTAGCTAAGTCGTCCGTACAACTGGGGCGAGTACTAGTCCGTCTCTCGAGACCTGCCGTGTGGTGGCGCTCGGTCTGCGATCACTGACAGTGGCGACACGCGGGTCCGACATGTACTAATGGACCGCGGCCGATTTAAAGCTACCATTTAGCAAGTGTGGTGTCTGGCGGTGACACCACATTTCTGATCTCTTCTGGATATGTAAATTATTATCGTTGTGGAGGAGGAGAAGACTGGTGTTTGACATCCTGTCGACAACTTGGTCATTAGAGAAGGAGCATAAGATGGCTCAAATGGCTCTGAGCTCTATGCGACTTAACTTCTGAGGTCATCAGTCGCCTAGAACTTAGAACTAATTAAACCTAACTAACCTAAGGACATGACACACATCCATGCCCGAGGCAGGATTCGAACCTGCGACCGTAGCGGTCGCTCGGCTCCAGACTGTAGCGCCTAGAACCGCACGGCCACTCCGGCTGGCGGAGCGTAAGATCTGATTAGGGAAGAATGGGGAAGGAAATCGGCCGTGCCCTTTCAAAGGAACCATTCGGGTTTGTCTGAAGCGATTTAAGGAAATCAAGGAAAACCTAAATTAGGATGGCCGGACGGGGGCCTGAACCGTCCGTATGTACAAATATCTACAGTGTGTTATTGAGGGGCGGTGGCATTTAAAGGGGAATTTATAGAATCTGCATCATATGCTAAGCGTGGTTTTATAGTGAAGTACAACCACATTGAGGGATTATTAATAGAATCTACATTTGCAGTTGTATGTTCGTTATAATATTTGTCGTATTGAGAAACGAGAACTGGACATGCATTAAAATGGTTAAATTGCCGTGTAATGTGAAAATATATAGAGACTTTAATAATGTATATCCAACAATTATTTAAATGTATGACGTGGATCGATCCTCTCACTGGATTCTGCAAAAGTATTTATTAGGCAGTACCTACTAAATTACACTTATATGCATACTAGAGCAGAAATTGTGAGTTGCTTAATCTAATAATTAATTTATACGTTTCTTCTTTGCCAAATACTTGTTCTGTAACTTCCTGTTTCAGTTAAAAAGGTAAAACAGATTACATTGTTGTTTACTGAGCAAAACTGGTACATGTTTCAAGTTTAAATAACTCAGAACTATTTTTTGAGTTTTCCCAGTAGTAGGGAAGGGGAGACCATCGACTTTAATTCTAAGAAGCAATATAAGTAGCATTAATTCAAAAGCATTTTTGTTATACGGAATATTGAAAAGTTTAGATCAAAATTCTACTCGTGTAAACAATATGTCAGTATTTAAAATACAAATT
Organism: Schistocerca nitens; assembly: GCF_023898315.1. Lineage (NCBI taxonomy): Eukaryota > Metazoa > Arthropoda > Insecta > Orthoptera > Acrididae > Schistocerca > Schistocerca nitens. The sequence goes on along the minus strand of NC_064616.1, from coordinate 697,494,108 downwards.
TTAAATTTGTATACACGTGAAGACTCAAAGGTTAACTTACAGCAATGCTAACGCAATTGAGGGATAAGTTGGTTTCTTCAGACTCTGTGGTACTTCCATTCCCTCGTCAAAACGTATTCTTCAAATAGAAACACTAATCCATAACTCAAGGGAATCGTGTGCGACGTTTTTAATAATATGTCAGTACTTAAAATAGAGATTTTAAATTTGCATACACGTGAAGACTCAAAGGTTAACTTACGGCAATGCTATCGCATTTGAAGGCTAAGTTGGTTTCTTCAGATTCTGTGGTACTTCCGTTCTCCCGCCAAAACGTATTCTTCAGATAGAAACTTTAATCCATAACTCAAGGGAATCGTGTGCGACGTATATGTGTAGTCAAAAGAGAAAATATGGTCCTAATATTAAGAAACTAGGGAGCTTCTCAAAGCCCACCTGAATCCGCCAGTTTTTCACTTTAGTGGTACGAGCTGAAAAGCAGCCGTTATTACTGATGAGGTACGCCAGACTGACGCCACAAGTATAGAAGTAGTATTAACTTTTAGCATCCAGTCGACGATGACGTCATCAGAGACAGAGCACAAGCTCAGATGGTGGAGGAAAAACGGCCGTATCATATAGTCAAAGAAACATTCCCGTCATTTGCTTTACGCGGTTTAGGAAAATTACGGAGAACCCAAATCTGGGTGGCCAGAAGGAGATTTGAACTGCAGTTCTCACGAGTACGAGACCATTACTCAGCTCAGTGCAGGCGCATATGGACACTGCATCTGCTCATTTGCACCAGAACGCATAGAGAAATATAAGTTCAGATCAGTAACTGTTGGAGAGTAAAATAAACGCTTATGTACAAATACACTGTCTTAGGCCAAATGAGGTTACAGGTAGACCGAACTAGTATTTACAGGGGTCCCCAAATAGGTTACTGTTAACTGTGTTAGACTTTAAGAAGATTAAGAGATGTACAGTAACCATTAATTACAGCGGTAGGGGAAATATACAGTTACATGTAAAACCACACTTTAAACTTTAGCGTAGTCTTCGAAATTTTAGTGGTTATCTTTCACATCCCAATATACGGATGGAAATCTTCACTACTCTAAAGCGTAAGTGGTTATGGTCATTAGTTTGAAACGGAGTTGAAATATTGTATTCAGTCTGAAGTTGAATACAAAAGAGTGTTTTTATTTTCACGCGTGTATATTTCAACACTGGAATCCCATTTGTCTTCTCCGATAGGGAAGAACAGAGCGTCCCGCTCTGATTAACTACCGTCTTGCTAGGAGAAATATCTAGGAAGAGTTTGACTGTCCAGTGTGGGCTACCCGCTTCCATGTCCAGGATAGGAAGCGGGTGCAACCTGCCCATTATAGTACCAGTTTTTCCAAGTACACGGCTGCCGTAACAGCTTGAGTGGGGTAGACAAAATCAGGTGATTTTATAAGCGCACGCCACTAACAATCACAACCCTATCGTCTTTGTTTGCAGCAATGGGGGACTGACTGTGCCTTCACAGTCCTTCAAATAACACACTGCAGAAACATTTCTGGAAGAAATTATTGCTTTACATTGAAAAGACTACACCTTCCTATAAATGCAGAAATTTCAGTTATTGGCAGCGAAGGACTTCCAAATGACGACCTACTCTGGTCATCAGCAACATAATGACCAGTCCCATATCAACCAGATAATGCGGGTTTATTGTGTAGAAAAGCACAAATACTGTGTATGTTGATAACACTGGATGATCACGCATATGTCAAGCAAATCTTATAAATTACGAGGAGTTGATGAGTGAGTTCTGAACTGGCGCTTTGTGACCTGCTAAAAACTTTCAGTATGATGATTTTCGACAGAATTCATGACCGAGAAATGAAATAAAATGCATCATCATGACCGTCAGTAAACTGATGATGTTGCCCGTGTTGTGTGAACAACACTAGCTGATTCTTAGTGTGTGAAAATCGGCAGTGTACCCGATTGGGTAACTTACGGAAGCCTTTCTGGAAAACACTATGTCCTGCGATGAAGACAACAGGCATGAGCGGATGAAAGTAGGGTTTCATCGTGATTTATTTAGGACCACAGCTAACGGGAAGAGCCAGGGAATGTCCATCATAGTTCGTTGGCGCTACGATCTTGCTGTGTACACCATAAAACATATGTACCGGGTGATCAAAAAGTCAGTATAAATTTGAAAACTTAATAAACCACGGAATAATGTAGATAGAGAGGTAAAAATTGACACACATGCCTTGAATGACATGGGGTTTTATTAGAACGAAAAAAACGCCCCGTATTGCTAGACGCGTGAAAGATCTCTTGCGCTAGTCGTTTGGTGTTGATCGTGTGCTCAACCGCCACTTTCGTCATGCTTGGCCTCCCAGGTCCCCAGACCTCAGTCCGTGCGATTATTGGCTTTGGGGTTACCTGAAGTCGCAAGTGTATTGTGATCGACCGACATCTCTAGGGATGGTGAAAGACAACATCCGACGCCAATGCCTCACCATAACTCCGGACATGCTTTACAGTGCTGTTCACAACATTAGGCTATTCCTCGACTACAGCTATTGTTGAGGAATGATGGTGGACATACTGAGCATTTCCTGTAAAGAACATCATCTTTGCTTTGTCTTACTTTGTTATGCTAATTATTACTATTCTGATGAGATGAAGCGCCATCTGTCGGACATTTCTTGAATGTTTGCATTTTTTTGGTTCTAATAAAACCCCATGTCATTCCAAGCACGTGTGTCAATTTGTACCTCTCTATCTACATTATTCCGTGATTTATTCAGTTTTCAAATTTATACTGGCTTTTTGATCACCCGGTATATTCACCTGGAAGACGGCTTCATGACATGGCGACCTATTTCCATTGTTCTATTGCCCTAGTACGATGTTTTGTGCAGCCGTAACTGACAATGTTGTGGAGTCATTAATAAAAAATCTACGGGTCGTCTGGTGCAAAGAATCGTTCGCGATTATGTACAGAGAGTCGTATGCTTCGATAACACACTGACGAAAAGAAATAACAACACCAAAAAAAAAAAAAAATGTAGAGTAATAAAATTTCGGGAACGCATTTGTCTAGGCAACATATTTAAGCGATCAGCATCGCAAAATCACAAGTTAATGTAAGTGCGAGATAAACCTTTACAAATGTGAAATGCTGGCTCGTTAATAACCGGTATAATCGCCAGAATGATGAATGCAGACATGCAAACGTGCTTGCAATGTGTTGTACAGGTGGCAGATGTCAGTGTGTGGGATGGGGTTTCATGCCTGTTGCACTTGGTGGGTCAATAAAGGGACGCTGTTTGTGGTTGACGGTGGAGTCCAATGATGTCCCATACGTGCTCGGCTGGAGACAGATCTGGTGATCTGGCAGGCCAAGGCAACATGACGACGCTCTGTAGTGGATTACAACAGCGGTATCTGGGTGAGCGTTACACTGTTGGAAAACACCCCCTAGGTAAATGAAAACACAACAGGTCGAATCACCAAACAGACGTACAGATTTGTAGTCAAGGTGCGTGGGATAACGACGAGGGTGCTCCTGATGTCATACGAAATCGCATTCTTGACCATAACTCCAGGTGTAGGTCCAGTGTGTCGAGCACTGGTAGCAGACCCTCAACTGGCTTCCTTGTAACCAACACAAGGTCATCACTGACACCAATGAAATCGCAGATGGCGGTGGTTAGGGGTCAGTGAAATGCACGATACATGGCTTCTAGCTCGGAGCTGTCCTTGAAATAATCGATTTTTAACAGTTTATTGTGTCACTGTGGTGCCAACTGCTGCTCCGATTGCTACTTTAGCTTCAATACGATGCACCAGAGTCATACGCCGAGCTCGATGGTCTTCCCTCTCCGTCGTACTACGTGGTCGCCCGGAGCCCAGTCTTCTTGCGACCGTACATTGCTGCCAGCAGTTATGTACAGTGGTAACATTCCCTCCAAGTTTTTCTGTAATATCACAGAAGGAACATCCATCGTAGACCCATTACCCGACATCGTTCAAACTCACCGAGATGTTGATAATGGCGCCTTTGTCGCCTTAAAGGCATTGATGACTAACATCAACTCACTTCGTCCACTCTGGAGGGTAGCTAAAGCGCACGACCGTTCCAGCGTGTATTTAAAGCAAACCTGATTTGGATCCTCATAGTGGCGATACTGATACCACTCTTATGCGACTGGCGTGAGAGTCGACATCACGCCTACCACTGTTAATTATGTCGCACAACTCCCTTTTGATGTTGAAGTTTTTTTCCGTCAGTGTAATGTGTTTCAGAGGACATGTGTGTTCTTCACCATGATACTTCAGGAGGGTAATACGGAATGCCGTGCTGGATCCCAACGGCCTTGTATCACTAGCAGTCGAGATGACAGGCATCTTATCCGAATGGCTGTAACGGATCGTGCAGCCACGTTTCGATCCCTGAGTCAACAGATGGGGACGTTTGCAAGACAACAACCATCTGCACGAACAGTTCGACGACGTTTGCAGCAGCATGGACTATCAGCTCGGAGACCGTGGCTGCGGTTACCCTTGACGCTGCATCACAGACAGGAGCGCCTGCAATGGTGTACTCAACGACGAACCTGGGTGCACGAATGGCAAAACGTCATTTTTTCGGTGGAATCCAGGTTCTATTTACAGCATCAGGATGGTCGCATCAGTCTTTAGCGACATCGCGGTGAACGCACATTGGAAACGTGTATTCGTCATCGCCATACTCTCGTATCACCCAGCGTGATGGTATGGGGTGACATTGGTTACACGTCTCTGTCACCTCTTGTTCGCATTGACGGCACTTTGAACAGTGGACGTTACATTTCAGATGTGTTACTACACGTAGCTCTACCCTTCATTCGATCCCTGCGAAACCCTACATTTCAGCAGGATAATGCACGCCCGCATGTTGCAGGTCCTGTACGGGCCTTTCTGGATACAGAAAATGTTCGACTGCTGCCCTGGCCGGCACATTCTCCAGATCTCTCACCAATTGAAAACGTCTGGTCAATGGTGGCCGAGCAACTGGCTCATCACAATACGCCAATCGCTACTCTTGAAGAACTGTGGTATCGCGTTGAAGCTGCATGGGCAGCTGTACCTGTACACGCAATCCGATCTCTGTTTGACTCAATGCCCAGGCGTATCAAGGCCGTTATTACGGTCAGAGGTGGTTGTTCTGGGTACTGATTTCTCAGGATCTATGCACCGAAATTGCGTAAAAATGTAATGACATGTCAGTTCTAGTATAATATATTTGTCCAATGAATACCCGTTTATCATCTGACTTTCTTCTTCTTGGTGTAGCAATCTTAATGGCCAGTAGTGTACATTGAGACGTATTATTGCATACCAGTGTCATGGCCATTAGAATCGCGATAAACAGCGTCACAATGAAAACAGTTACTTTAATCGTCAGTAAAAACAGTGATAAAATGGTAAATTTAAAATTTAGCGCTATGGCCGATGCTTAGTGTGGAAATGTCGACAGCGTACCCGACTGTGTAACTTACGGAAGCACATAAATTGAAGCCTATGAGTATATTCTGTAGTATGTACTACTATGTGCGTTCTACCATTCGAGACATCTAACTGACTATTAGGTTACAAATGGAGTGTGTACTGAGGACCATTAGAATGCGTCAGCACGAATAACGAAATTAGCTAGGCATTTACTACTGTGATCTGTCTTATACAAAAGAGACAGATGGGAATGCAGCTGTATGTCATGACGGAACGTAACGACATATTCCACAAAATAGACATTGAAAAAAAGCTAAAAACTAGCATTTAACTAGCACCGAGGACACCGAGTGGAAAAGTTTTGGTCAGCAAACACAAAAGTTTGCTCCAGGAATATCACAGGCAAGTTTCTTGAGACTTCAAAAACTATCACGGTTATAAAAACTGATGAAACTTTGCTAACTGCTATGAAATGTGATGCAGTTTATCCTTTAGGTAGCAATTCTTGGGTTCGATTCCCGGCGGGGTCAGGGATTTTCTCTGCCTCGTGATGGCTGGGTGTTGTGTGCTGTCCTTAGGTTAGTTAGGTTTAAGTAGTTCTAAGTTCTAGGGGACTTATGACCACAGCAGTTGAGTCCCATAGTGCTCAGAGCCATTTTTTGAGCAATTCTTGAACACATCTCTACGTATGGAGTGATATATGTAAATTGTCGGTATGAGAGAAATAAACTAGTAGAGGATGAGTGCAATGTGCCACCGCACTACGATTTCTACGTGAAAAAGTCATGTAATTGTTGCTACATTGCATTGTTATTGTTATTGTCCACATAGCGGTCCAAGAAAGTGTTTGTACCTTTCTTGCTTGCCGAAATATGTCATGTCGAATTACTCATGCTTGATCCTCAATGCAGGAGAGAACTGCAGGCGCCAAGAAGCTGCCGACATATCGCGGTGAAACGATACATTTTCCAGACAGTTTGTCACCCAAACCAACGGCAAGCGTGATGTTATATCAATGCATCATAGCAGTGATGTTCGTCGTTCGTGCAGCAATTCCCGCTGCTACGGTCGCAGGTTCGAATCCTACCTCTGGCATGGATGTGTGTGATGTCCTTAGGTCAGTTAGGTTTAAGTAGTTCTAAGTTCTAGGGGACTGATGACCTCAGATGTTAAGTCCGATAGCGCTAAGAAAAATTTGAACCATTTAGTTCCGCCTGTTGTAGACACTAACAGTCAACATCGCGCATGCAGGATATACATCGTCTGTAGTTTCGTCTGCTGTAAATGCAATCAACGGGATGTTAAATCTTAATATTCGTTTTTCTTTTCCTTTATTATAACACAGCAAACGTTACGGAGATCATTCTCGTCCGGGTAGCTGGAACTACTTGAACAGGTATTTAGATCAAGTTCAACCTTCAATTCCATGTAAGAATTTCAATATCAACTTAGGTATCTCGTGAACGGATCAAAACCTAAGATCTCAAAGTAATTATTTTGTGCTGCATTACAGCGGCGAAAGAAACGAGATTTTCCTCCACCTTGGACTCAAGACTGACGTTTGTCACCCTGTTTTAGAGGGTTGTTTTGGGTTGTTTTGAGGGAAGAGACCAAACAGCGAGATCATCGGTCTCACAGGATTAGGGAAGGACGGGGAAGGAAGTCGGCCGTGTGCTTTCAGAGGAACCATCCCGTCATTTGCCTGGAGCGATTTAGAGAAATAACGGAAAACCTAAATCAGGATGGATGGACTTGGGATTGAACAGTCGTCCTACCGAATGTGAGTCCAGTGTGCTAACCACTGCGCCACCCCGCTCGGTCCCCTATTTTAGAATACAAGCAAATATGCAGAGGTAAAATGATCACGCGTCATGCAGGAGCTAAGTGGTCCGAATCCAGTCATTCCAACATTTGTTTCTATGTTCTACGAACGATTCCAAGAGGTAACTTTTGTAGCTGAAGTGTCAACAAGTAGAGCTGAGGAGACTGTTCGTGTGTTTGCCGCCCGAGGTGGCGCAATAGTTTCTAACTGGACTGATTCAGGAGGTTCAGATCCGCGTCCGGCCACCCAGATTTAGATATTTCGTAATTTAACTCAATTTCTCCAGAAAAATGCCGGGATGATTCCTTTGAAAGTGCTCGATCGATTTTATTCCCAGTCCATGAAACATTCCGAGCTCGTGCTCCGTCTCTAATGAACTCGATATCGACGGTACGTGAAACTCTGCTCATCCTATTTTTTTTTTAATTCGTGTGTTGTTGCGAGACAGGTTTCTTAAATACTGGTCTCCATGGCCTCTGCGTGTCTGTAAGCAGCTAAGTACCGATTAAATTCGCTAGCAGGCCCGGGTATAGCGTACACACAAGCACTTTTTTTCATCAACCACTGCAGTTCCTGGTACACGCGCAACTTCACTACAGGCAACCATCTCCGTCAATGTAGAACGCACCCAGTAACGGAATTTTTAAAACCCACGTCTGCACCATAGGTGGCACTCAGTGTTGTGACACTCACTCTAAAAGATACTGCAGTCCTAATAAGACGGAGGCAGCGCAGCAGATCAAGGGTTACGAGAGCAAGCCGACATTTATGAGTGTTGGTAAGCACTGTGCAGCGTAGCATAACATACATTTTCGTAGAAACCATTGCTGTACCAACTAACGAAGACTAAGTTTACAGAAGCTATCCTATAAATCATTGCAGAGTTTCCTGATGGGAAGTTAGAATTTAATGTCCCGCTTCGTCGTACCCGTTATAACTGGAGCACTAGTTAGTATGTGACAGGAAACTGGCAGTAAGCATCTTTTAATCAACCATCCTTGCCGGCCGACATGGCCGAGCGGTTCTAGGAGCTACAGTCCTGAACCGCGCGACCGCTACCGTTGTAGGTTTGAATCCTGCATCGGGCATGGGTGTGTGTGATGTCCTTAAGTTAGTTAGGTTTAAGTAGTTCTAAGTTCTAGGGGACTGATGACCTCAGAAGTTAAGTCCCATAGGGCTCAGAGCCATTTGAACAATTTGAACTGATCAGAATTTCAGGTTTTTCCTCTATATCTCAGGACGTACAAATAATGCCACATGTACTTTTAACAGGGAAAGGAACACTTAACGCGCTGTTGCGCGATTTAGATCATTATCGAGAAGATTCTAACAGGTACGCTCAAGAAATTGCACAACAGAGCGCGGAGATTGTCCATTGTAGATTAAGGCCCCCCGACGGCTGCAGCAACATTACTCTGCTTCCTGTCACTGACGCACACCGCCAACAGATCTTTATTTCCGTTTTTCTATGTACAGCTTATAGATCAACGGCTGAACGAATGTTTTGTAAGCCAATTATTTCGTGAAAGACTTACATTTCTTTAAGATTCTTTCAATGAATCTCAACGTGGCAACTGATGTCCTGCAACTATTTATACTTTACTCCCCCCCCCCCCCCCCAGGGGTGCCGGGGTAGTTTCTATTTGTTGCTTTCAGCGGAGATTTATCACTAATAGCGTAAGTGAATAGCAATTGATATCTTCTCCTATTTACACTGACGAGCCAAAACGTTATACCACTGATGACAGCGAGATGGAATCTCGCCTGATGGCATTGCGGGCACTTGAAACGGCAAGGGAATTGTATGAGAGGAGCAGGGACGAATGGGGAATCATTCTAGCGACGATATAAGTCACAAATGGAGATATCCACTGACATAAACGAATTTGACGACGAGGGGATTGTTATGACACGACCCCTGAGAACGAGCACCTCGGAAACGACCGATCTGGTCCGCTGTTTGCGTGCTGATGGCGGGAGCATCAGTCACGGTGGAACGACGAGCACACGACAGGTTGTTGGACCTCCACGCCTCATCACAGGAGATGCGGGTCGAGGGATAGCCCGACATACACTATGTGATCAAAAGTATCCGGACACCTGGCTGATAATGACTTACAAGTTCGTGGCGCCCTCCATCGGTAATGCTGGAATTCAGCATGGTGTTGGCCCACGCTTAGCCTTGATGACAGCTTCCACTCTCGCAGGCATACGTTCAATGAGTTGCTGAAAGGTTTCTTGGGGAATGGCAGCCCATTCTTCACGGAGTGCTGCACTGAGGAGAGGTATCGATGTAGGCCGTGAGGCTTGGCACGAACTCGGCGTTCCAAAAATCCCAAAGGTTTTCTACAGGATTCAGGTCAGGGCTCTGTTCAGGCCAGTCCCTTAAAAGGATGTTATTGTCGTGTAACCACTCCGCCACAGGCCGTGCATTATGAACAGGTGCTCGATCGTGTTGAAAGATGCAATCGAAATCCTCGAATTGCGCTTCAACAGTGGGAAGCAAGAAGGTGCTTCAAACGTCAATGTTTTGTGCTGTGATAGTGCCACGCGAAACAACAAGGGGTGCAAGCTCCCTCCATGAAAAACACGAACACACCATAACACCATCGCCTCCGAATTTTACTGTTGGCACTACACACGCTAGCAGATTAGGTTCACCGGGCATTCGACATACCCACACCCTGCCGTCGGATCGCCACATTGTGTACCGTGATTCGTCACTCCACACAACGTTTTTCCACTGTTCAGTCGTCCAATGTTTATGCCCCTTACACCAAGCAAAGCGTCGTTCGGCATGTATCGGCATGATGTGTGGCTTATGAGCAGCCGCTCAACCATTAAATCCAAGTTTTCTCACCTCCCGCGAAACTGTCATAGTACTTGCAGTGGATCCTGATGCAGTTTGGAATTCCTGTGTGATGGTCTGGCTAGATGTTTGCCTATTACACATTACGACCCTCTTCAACAGTCGGCGGTCTCTGTCAATCAACAGACGAGGTCGGCCTGCACGATTTTGTGCTGTACATGTCCCTTCACATTTCCACTTCACTATCACATCGGAAACAGTTGACCTAGGGATGTTTAGGAGTGTGAAAATCTCGTTCACAGACGTATGACACATTCACATCCAATCACCTGACGACGTTCGAAGTCCGTGAGTTCCGCGAAGCGCCCCATTCTGCTCTCTCACGATGTCTAATGACTACTGAGGTCGCTGATATGGAATATCTGGCAGTAGGTGGCAGCATAATGCAACTAATATGAAAAACGTATGTTTTTGGGGGAATCCGGATACTTTTGATCAATTAGAGTATGGGCGGCGATGTGTATCATGTCTGACGACAGAGCACAATGTTGGTGCAGCCACAAATATCTTGGAGCACACCGTTAGGCCGATGTTGTTTAACACGGAGCTCTGCAGCAGACGAACCCTATGTGAACCATCAATGGTTCAAATGGCTCTGAGCACTATGGGACTCAACTGCTGTGGTTATCAGTCCCCTAGAACTTAGAACTACTTAAACCTAACTAACCTAAGGACATCACACACATCCATGCCCGAGGCAGGATTCGAACCTGCGACCGTAGCAGTCCCACGGTTCCGGACTGCGCGCCTAGAACCGCGAGACCACCGCGGCCGGCTATGTGAACCATCGTTGATGCCACATGGTCAATTACGATTGCAGTCCAGGATGTGGTGTTTTGGTGGTTTGCAACATGTTGTTGTTGTTGTGGTCTTCGGTCCAGAGACTGGTTTGATGCATCTCTCCATGCTACTCTATCCTGTGTAAGGTTCTTCATCTCCCAGTACCTACTGCAACCTACATCCTTCTAAACATGTTTAGTGTATTCATCTCTTGGTCTCCCTCTACGATTTTTACCCTCCACGCTGCCCTCCAATGCTAAATTGGTGATCCCTTGATGCCTCAGAATATGCCCTACCAACCGATCCCTTCTTCTAGTCAAGTTGTTCCACAAATTTCTCTTCTCTCCAGTTCTATTCAATATCTCCTCATTAGTTATGTGATCTATCCATCTAATCTTCAGCATTCTTCTGTAGCACCATATTTCGAAAGTTTCTATTCTCTTCTTGTCTAAACTATTTATCGTCCACGTTTCACTTCTATACATGGCTACACTCCATACAAATGCTTTCAGAAACGACTTCCTGACACTAATCTATACTCGATGTTAACAAATTTCTCTTCTTCAGAAACTCTTTCCTTGCCATTGCCAGTCTACATTTTATATCCTCTCTACTTTGACAATCATGAGTTATTTTGCTACCCAAATAGCAAAACTCATCTACTACTTTAAGTGTCTCGTTTCCTGATCTAATTCCCACAGCATCACCCGATTTAATTCGACTACATTCAATTATCCTCGTTTTGCTTTTGTTGGTGTTAATCTTATATGCTTCTTTCAAGACACTGTCCATTCCGTTCAGCTGTTCTTCCAGGTCCTTTGCTGTCTCTGACAGAATTACAATGTCATGGGTGAACCGCAAAGTTTTTGTTTCTCCTCCATGGGCCGGCCGCAGTAGCCGAGGGGCTCTAGGCGCTTCAGTCTGGAACCGCGCGACTGCTACGGTCGCAGGTTCAAATCCTGCCTCGGGCATGGATGTGTGTGATGTCCTTAGGTTAGTTAGGTTTAAGTAGTTCTAAGTTCTATGGGACTGCTGACCTCAGATGTTAATTCCCATAGTGCTCAGGGCCATCTTCTCCATGGATTTTAATTTCTGCTCCGAATTTTTCTTTTGTTTCCTTTACTGCTTGCTCAATATACAGATTGAATAACACCGGGGATAGGCTACAACCCTGTCTCACTCCCTTCCCAACCACTGTCTCCCATTCATGCCCCTCGACTTTTATAACTACCATATGGTTTCTGTACAGATTATAAATAGCCTTTCGATCCCTGTATTTTACCCCTCCCACCTTCAGAATTTCTAAGACAATATTCAAGTTAACATTGTGAAAAGCTTTCTCTAAGTCTACAAATTCTAGAAACGTAGGTTTGCCTTTCATTAATCTGTTTTCTAAGATAAGTCGTAGGATCAGTATTGCCTCACGTGTTCCAACATTTCTACGGAATCCAAACTGATCTTCCCTGAGGTCGGTTTCTACCAGTATTTCCATTCATCTGTAAATTATTCGTGTTAGTATTTTGCGGCCGTGGCTTATTAAACTGATGGTTCGGAAATTTTCACATCTGTCAACACCTGATTTATTTGGGATTGGAATTATTATATTCTTCTTGAAGTCTGAGGGCATTTCACCTGTCTCATACGTCTTGCTCACCAGATGGTAGTTTTTTGTCAGGGCTGGCTCTCCTAAGGCTATCAGTAGTTCTAATGGAATGTTGTCCTCTCCCGGGGCCTTGGTTCGACTTAGGTCTTTCAGTGCTCTGTCAAACTCTTCACGCAGTATCATATTTCCTATTTCATCTACATCTACATTCTCTTCCATTTCTACAATATTGTCGTCAAGAACATTGCCCTTGTATAGACCCTCTATATACTCCTTCCACCTTTCTGCTTTCCCTTCTTTGCTTAGAACTGGGTTTCCATCTGAGCTCTTGATATTCATGCAAGTGCTTCTCTTTTCTCCAAAGGCCTCTTTAATTTTCCTGTAGGCAGTATCTATCTTACTCCTAGTGATATGCACCTCTACATCCTTACATTTGTCCTCCAGCCATCCCTGCTAAGCCATTTTGCCCTTCCTGTCGATCTCATTTTTTAGACGTTTGTATTCCTTTTTGCCTGCTTCATTTACTGCATTTTTATATTTTCTCCTTTCATCAATTAAATTCAATATCTCTTCTGTTACCCATGGATTTCTATTAGCCCTCGTCCTTTTACCTACTTGATCCTCTGCTACCTTCACTGTTTCGTCTCTCAAAGCTACCCATTCTTCTTCTACTGTATTTCTTTCCCCCATTTTTGTCAGTCATTCCCTAATGCTCTCCCTGATGCTCTCTACAACCTCTGGTTCTTTTAGTTTATCCAGGTCCCATCTTCTCAAATTCCCACCTTTTTGCAGTTTCTTCAGTTTTAATCTACAGTTCATAACCAAGAGATTGTGGTCAGGGTCCATATCTGCCCCTGGAAATGTCTTACAATTTAAAACCTGGTCCCTAAATCTCTGTCTTACCATTATATAATCTATCTTATACCTTCGAGTATCTCCAGGCTTCTTCCATGTATACAGCCTTCTTTCATGATTCTTGAACTAAGGGTTAGCTATTATTAAGCTACGCTCTGTGCAAAATTCTACCAGGCGGCTTCCTCTTCCATTTTTCCCCCCCAATCCATATTCTCCTACTACGTTTCCTTCTCTCCCTTTTCCTACTATCGAATTCTAGTCACCCATGACTATTAAATTTTCGTCTCCCTTCACTATCTGAATAATTTCTTTTATCTCACCATACATTTCATCAATCTCTACATCTGCAGAGCTAGTTTTCATATAAACTTGTACTACTGTAGTAGGCGTGGGCTTCATGTCTATCTTGCCCACAATGATGCGTTCACTATGCTGTTTGTAGTATCTTACCCGCACTCCTATTTTTTATTCATTAATAAACCTACTGCTGCATTACCCCTATTTTATTTTGTATTTATAGCCCTGTAGTCACCAGACCAGAAGTCTTGTTCCTCCTGCCACCGAACTCCACTAATTCCTACTATATCTAACTTTAACCTATCCATTTCCCTTTTTAAATTTTCTAACCTACCTGCCCGATTAAGGGACCTGACATTCCACGCTCCGATCCGTAGAACGCCATTTTTCTTTCTCATGATAACAACGTCCTCCTGAGTAATCCCCGCCCGGTGATCCGAATGGGGGACTATTTTACCTCCGGAATATTTTACTAAAGAGGGCGCCATCATCATTTAACCATACAGTAACGCTGCATGCCCTTGGGAAAAATTACGGCTGTAGTTTCCCCTTGCTTTCAGCCGTGTGCAGTACCAGCACAGCAAGGCCGTTTTGGTTAGTGTTACAAGGCCAGATCAGTCAATCATCCAGACCGTTGCTCCTGCAACTAATGAAAAGACTGCTGCCCCTCTTCAGGAACCACACGTTTGTCTGGCCTCTCAACAGACACCTCTCCGTTGTGGTTGCACCTACGGTACGGCTATCTGTATCGCTGAGGCACGCAAGCCTCCCCACCAACGGCAAGGTCCATGGTTTATAGGAGGGGATTTGCAACATACGTTACGTAAATACCGGGTTCATGACCACGTCTCGCCTCAGATATACGCTACGCAAACACTTAGAAAACATTTTCACAGTTGCACATGCGGCTTACTCCAGACACAGTTAGATTGGGTACACAGATTCATTCCATCCTTGGATGAGAGTAAGAGACTGATGACCTTAGATGGTTAATCTCTTTAAAACCATAATCATAAGCATAGTTATTATCCTCACCTTCATATCATCGAAGAAATTAAAATTTTTCTGAAAAAAAATTACAGATACCTACGATTCATGGGCCACATTGTATTTGCGTATTAGTTTTCTTTCTCGGGAGCGGTGTTCCCTAATACATCTGACGCCTACATTTTTTTTCCAGCTATCCAGTGACGCGACAGTTAATATCTTAAATAAGTTTTGTGTGGATCAGTGAGGTGTGTTCAGCTGAAGCAGCTGTCTAAGATCAGGATCCAGCGTGTCTCGTGGTTTAACGCGTCGTATACATTGAAGCTCTTAATAAATTCAATAGTAGATCTTTCTGAAACTGCTGTATCCAACCCTGTCTATGAGGATTCGCATTACGCGCTTCCGACGGTCTCGTCAATTACCGGTACGCTGTTCCGCGGCTATAATGGTCTTGGCGTAACTCAGTTCATGATTATTCAGCAGCCAGAGCTCGGTGATAGCTGATTTTCCAGGCTGCTTCATTCGTGAGTGTCGCTGGTGCTCCGCGACTTCCCTAGCAGTCTACCCGTATACGACGTGCCACACTGATACTGTATGCAATATACTCTCAGTTTTGAGCGGCTTAGATCATCTTCAACGGCACGGAGTACATTATTTTAATGTGTTGGTGGTCGTGATATAGTGCAAATGGCACATTTTTGTAAAGATCTACAATCTACTCTAGAGATTGAGCGTTGGGGAGGGGAGGGCAGACACGTTTCTTCTGCAGAAGATACTAATTCTTTTGTTTATTTTCTGGTTACTTACGTCTAAAGTCCTGAAAAAATTTTGAGATCTCTACATATTCTGCGTGGGCTATCATGAGCTTTTTAAAACCATCTTCATGGATGTGGAATTTACCTTGAAAACAATATTTTACCACGACATGATATTTCCCAGTAGACTGGAGAGTCAGAAGCGATCCAACAAGCTTAAAAGACAAGCAAAGACAAGGACACCCACTCAACACAGACTACTGATGCCAACTCGGAGTGAGATCGTAACCCGATTTTCAATAATTAACGCTTGACTATTAATGAAGTGGCCAGCAAATGCTTGCTAGCCATAGTGCTGCGTATAGCACGATTTATAATAGGTTCAACTTTCGTAAAGTCTGTAGAACTCAGTGAAGATCAATGAAAACATTCATATCAGAAGCTGTCGGAGGCTACTGGAGTGTCATTATAATGAAGGCGAGACACTTTTTAAATGACTGATCACTTGAAATGAAATATGGGCTCATCATTTTGTAACATTGAACAGACGTCAGAGTGTGTAATGAAAACACTCCCGATCTCTACAACTCTGCAGAAAAAGTGCCTCCCACAGTATTTTGGAAAGCACAAAGCCAATCCTGGTACTGAAAATCCTTGAAATTTTAAGCAGGGAGAAGAAATATCCTAAATTCTGGGCCTTCAAACAATTTGAGGCAGATCTGAGAAATAATACCTTAATGGTCTACACGTTAATACTCGCGTTTCAGTGTTTCTCTTTATTAAAGGAATTAGAACCATTGTAATACTATATTTACTCTTTCAAAATACACACACACACACACGTCGGGATGGTTCCTTTGAAAGGGCACGGCCGACTTCCTTCCCCATCCTTCCCTAATCCGATGAGACCGATGACCTAGCTGTCTGGTCTCCTCCAAAACAACCGAACCCAACAACACTACATTACAAAATCTCCAGATGACGTACGATAAGTAAATAAACAAATGCAGTTAATTTTTGGAACGTTATTTGCTACCTTGTGCTCATATAATTACTCAGGTGAGATGAGGAATGAAATTATAGACATATCATACGTATTCTGCAAGAATGCTTTCCACCGTTTCTGGCAACTAAGTTTTTGATCAGAATCTCTTTTACTAAGATGGATGCTAATGCACATTTTGTCCAAAACGGCGATTTGGTGGGAAATAAAGAGAGCAGTTCCATTTGATAGGCCACGAAGTTTATGGTGGCGAACGTTATTGTGCTGCAGGCGGTTGCATAATCAAAAAATAGGAAAAATTAACAATTCTTCTTTAAGATAGAATTCTAACTATGTCAAAATTGCGATAACTATCGTCGAAATCTTTAAAAACGATGACACGAGAGAATAACAAACAAAAAAATGGTTCAAATGGCTCTGAGCACTATGGGACTCAACTGCTGTGGTTATAAGTCCCCTAGAACTTAGAACTACTTAAACCTAACTAACCTAAGGACAACACACACATCCATGCCCGAGACAGAATTCGAACCTGCGACCGTAGCGGTCGCGCGGTTCCAGACCGTAGAGCCAGAACCGCTCGGCCACCAGCGGCCGGCGAGATAATAACAGAGGATCGGTATACCGTGGAGAAGTTGCCGGGGAAATGTGCTGCTGTAAAGGTACATAGTGTCTATCATTCTCAGCTGAGATACTTTAACTTGATGTGGTGGTCTCTCTTCTAAATAGAAAGCCTGATTTGCCGCCAAAGACAGGATTTAATTCAACGTTCCAGACTGACGACGGTACAGCGAAATAGACGTAGCATTGAACGAAAGAAGAATCTGTTGCGTGTAGCTCGTAGAGGACATTTCAAACGCGGGACAACTTAAGTCTGACCATGTATCAGTTGTCATCCCAGTGTTCGCCTGAAGTGACATGGGAAATATCTGCTCCCTAAATCAATCGTTTTAGGTGACCACATGAAAAATAATCCAAAAGAGTATACAAGCCACGGAATTGAATATCCCTTACCTATTCATTTCTCATGGTAGATACCGTTTATAACTTCTCGAAGTATGTGACCATACTGCATAAACTACAGGATTTGATGGGGTTTATCCCGTTGTGCCTAAATTAGTGTTCTGAATGCTCATTTTTAGACGCGCTGGCAACACATTTTGATCTATTAGTTCACTCACACTGTGCATACAGTTTGACCTACTATACAGTCACCTAAAATTGCAGCCCACCTACTAATCTCGTTCTGCTGATCATGTCTAGCAAAGATTTTACCTTGAAGATTTACATCCTCGCACAATTGTTAATTGTGAAAAGTAGTTTGTCCATCTTTTATAAATGTTGTATCAGCTATCAACAAGACTGAAGACAGAACTAGGGGATTGACAATTTGTGAAACAGACACGTGGTGAAGTTGTATCATGGTAGCCGGTCGTAGGCAAAAGACTCTGCTCGCAGCAACGATGATACGGATTAATGAACTGCTAGTGGAGTACTCCTCACGCGTAAGAGAAATATATCTACTGCTACGGCTACATGTCGTGCGCAGAATGTGTTCTTCCTTGTCACCAGTATGACGGAATTTTTGACTACTTTGATCCATCATTTGTGTTACTACCAATCCTCTTACAACAAGATGACGATAAGCTGCTGGGAAGGTCTGAGTACACGGCTTTCTTTGCTCTGGAAACGCTTTTTGACACGGCCCTGTAGCTTCGCATCCCGTACCATGCCAACAGGTCCTAGACACACACACACACACACAAAAATCATATCTGTTCACTCATGAAATGAATATAATGACGTGGTTAGATGAAAGGTTTGTAAGTCAATTACTATTACGCAAGTGAGACGTCCAAGAGAGAATAAATTCAAATGTACCAACTATCAAATGTGAACACGTCTCAGCAGCAACACATCGCCATCAAGAGTACAACGAGTAAATCACGAATGTTTCTTTTCTCGATAATGTCATTCGAGTATCCAACTAAAGGAATTTTGGTTACTGGTTAAATTTTTATGGTTGGATTTTACCTCAAAACGCACTAAAAGTTTGTAAAAGTATTTGTTTTGCAACTTGTATAAAGCATGTCAATAGCGGCTGTGAGGAACTTGCGTGACCTGTTCCTTTTCTCTGTCGTGTGAATCGCTCTCTGTCTGCTCAGCGTGTTTCGCCGTAGTTACATGAAAGGTACCGCGTGAATCGAATTCCTACAGAGGTTGCATTGAGGCGGAGAGACAAATTATAACTTAACTTCTCATCGACACTGATCTCATTACGTAGGGGCAAAGACAGCAAAGGCCATGGTCATGTTACAGGATAATTCCTGGGATTTGCGTGACGAAATTTAGGTGAAGTAATTTAGGGTACGTATGAGGAATTAAAAGAGTTTAATTTCAGGGAGACACCCCTGCTTATCCATAACATGTGCATATTTACATGTCAATGTCAAAATAAGTACAGGGTCTTTAACAACCTTTTGCTTATCATTTTGTTGCATTTATTTCGGAATTGAGATTAGTAGTAGGCGATAATGTTGTACCTAGAGATAGCGTACCAAGGGACACATAATGTTATTAGGTTAGTAGTTCACTCTAGTGACTGATTTTAGATTACGCAGTAGAGACTGCCATAAGTAGTTTCCACCAGTTTCTACAGTTTTTGTCGTTGATAGACGTGAGCTTGTGTTTGGAACTGCGTTTGTAAATATTTCACGTTTCACACATTTACACAATTGTATTAAAGGTATTTGGAACATATTGCTAATTTTTCAGTTACAGAATCCAGTGGTGTGTAAAATCCTATATGTTTTTAGAATTATTTATACAGGGTGTTTCGGGAGGAAAGGTCAATATTTTGCACAGTGACAGTATAATTAATTCTGAACAAAAAATGTTATATGAACATAGGTCCGCCGGCCGCTGTGGCCGAGCGGTTCTAGGCGCTTCATTCCGGATCCGCGCTGCTGCTACGGTCGCAGGTTCGAATCCTGCCTCGGGCATGGATATGTGTGATGTCCTTAGGTTAGTTAGGTCCCATAGTGCTTAGAGCCATTTGAACCATTTGAACATAGGTCCGCAAATGCTTCGTTAGGGAGGTATGGGTATTGAAAGGAACATTAATTCTGCAAAATTGATGTGCACAACGTGAACGTATACGCAATGCAACTGGACTGTAACGTGATTTTCTTGAAAACAATGCTACAGAGAAGTACAGGTATATTACACATTTTTACATAACGTTTAAATTACTTTGCGTTTAGTACATAATACATTACAACATGCATGTAACATGTATTCAGCTGAAAAAGACGTACCACGTCTTTTACAAACGGCTTTAACACTTATCGCACAGATGTTGTACAGTTCACAGAACAGGTTCGAATATCCCACCATGAACGTCAATGCACTTTTGCATTCTAACGATAACATGTGTTGATTGTTCAGTTGCTTGTAGTTGGTTCCTAATCAATTCAGCAGCGTCCATGATGCGACGAAGCAGTTCATCTCGTGTATTTACCTTCACTTTGAGCACCTCAGATTTCATCCAACCCCGTAAACAGAAATTAAAGGTGTAAGGTCATGTGATCTTGGAGACCAGTTAATAGCACCGCCACGGCCAATACAGTTATTAAGGTAGATACGGTTGAGATGGTCCCTCACACGTAAGGTAACTTGTGGAGGGGCACCGTCATGTTGAAAGTACATTCCAGTTCGCTTGGCTAAATGAATGTCTTCCAATAGTTCCAAAAATAAATTTTCCAAAGAATGCAGATACATCTCTCCCGTCAGTCGCTGATTGATAATAAATGGACCTATCAAAAGGTTACATATCATACCGCACCAAAAATTTATAGCAAAACGAACTTGGAAATTAATATCCACTGAAGCGTGCGTATTTTCCCGTGACCATCGATGATTATTGAGTATGTTGTTTATTCCACGTCGTGAAAACTGGGCTTCGTCAGTGAATAGTATGTATGGAAGCAAATGATTATTCTCAATTACCCAGTGATAGAATTGAAAAAATGGTTCAAATGGCTCTGAGCACTATGGGACTTAACATCTGAGGTCATCAGTCCCCTAGAACTTAGAACTACTTAAACCTAACTAACCTAAGGACATCACACACATCCATGCCCGAAGCAGGATTCGAACCTGCGACCGTAGCGGTCGCGCGGTTCCAGACTGAAGCGCCTAGAACCGCTCGGCCACAACGGGCCGGCGATAGAATTGAAGTCGTTGGGCATTGTCGCCAACGTGGGGATTTTGGACACGCAGTATGTGAAATGGATACAGGTTTTCCGCATGTAATGTTTCCCATACACGTGTCTGTGTGACGTTCATACGCACGAACATTCTTTGTATGCTCGTTCTGGAACTTCGCTCAACACTTGCGATACTTTATTCCTGTTCTTGCAAAGTTTGTTCAGGCGCACACTCAGACGAAAAATGTCTACTTGGAAGAGAGCCTGTTGCACGCAAAGTGATAAACACTTTGGTAAACACGTTGCGATCAGGTAACCGCCGAGTCGGAAAGTGCCTGTGGTATTCTTCTCTTGCAGGGGTAGCACTACCGTCGCAGAAGCCATAAACGTACACCATATCTGCGTATTCCTCATTACTGTAGACGTGTGGCATTGTTAGTAGCGCTTCTACGAACACAGTTAACAACATACACTAAACAGCTAACCGATCCGTCGCCGGTATACTACACCTTGCGGCTTACACGGCATAAGTGCGCAAACAACCGGTGATTGTACAACGTACTACGTACGCCACATGAGCATAATACGTGGTAGGTTGCACAGCGTAAACATGGCATCTACCCGTGCATTGTTCGCCAGAAAATCACGTTACGGTCCAGTTGTATCGCTTATACGTTCACGTTGTGCATATCAATTTTGCAGAATTAAAGTTCCTTTCAATACCCATACCTCCCTAACGAAGCATCAGAATTACTTATGCTATCACTGTTTAAAATATTGACCTTTCCTCCCCAAAAACTCTGTATTAGACGTGAATTGTTAAGCCATACTTCGTCGGTCGTGCACCATCTTGTATCTTGAAGCTGCTACCATAAAACACATGATACATATTACTACTACTACTGACTTTCTTTAGTAGCTTGAAGTTTTATCTCGGTTGAAATTGCAGATGTGTGTTAACCCTTCATTACACACTTTTTTTTAGAAGTTAAATTTTTTTTGTATTTCAAATTGTTCAATGATGCCAGGAAAAATGTTGAAAAAAATAAGATGTTTTTAATTCAGAAAAAACTATTTTTATTTGTATACTACTCACATATTTATTAGCAGAAATACAAGATGAACGGAGCAGAATAGTCTCCAATGGTTGTAGAAGCACTACAAATTTTTTGCATTCACGTGTTCTTCCATTCAACTACTAACAATCACCGCCGAAAGAGAGCAATGTCAGTCTGACTTACAATGCTACTCACGGCAACACACATTGTCGCGTCATATTCTCAGTAGGGCATGCTAGTGGCAGAATCTTATCAGTTACCGTCATAATACAACATAGCACATCAGCAAAGCAGTTTCAAGCGTTAAACTTCAAGAACAATGGCGAAAAGAGAGTTGAAACTTTGCTTTGCACATCTGCAAAGCAACGCAGTGAAGGGTTAATTTTCAATAACTTCAGATTCAAAATGTATTTAACTTGTAGCTGGTTTTTGATAATACTTCTGCTTGATCTGATTTCACTTTCTAATTGTTGGTGTGTAGTGGAATAAATATTCAAATTTGTGTGAATTCCTAAGGGACCAAACTGCTGAGGTCATCGGTCCCTAGACTTACACACTACTTAAACTAACTTAGACTAACTTATGCTAAGAACAAAACATACACCCATGCCCGAAGGAGGACTCGAACCTCCGATGGGAGGGGCTGCGTGTAGTGGAATAATAACGCAACAGATAAACTGTTAAATACAGTATTAAGTAGGTTCTTTTGATTGCAACGCTTTTGAATTTCAGTCGATTATTTTTTCTTAGGTACATGGACTTGTTGTACCTTGGAACATGTTTTCACATTTGAAGAAACGTTAATTTTACGAAGTACTTTTTGTAATTTCAGAAGACGACGACTCCGGAACACAAAAGATGAAATCCATAATTTAAACATGGGATAAGAAAATATATTTATTGTTGAGATGAAAATACGGTCACACTTACCGAGGTTTGCATTACGGCGATATATTCGCATTGCGTAATCATTTTTATGGACGGCGTGGGCAGTGACCAGTTTCTATTGCCCGAAGGTGCCTACCACAGGCGAAACGCGGCATTGAAACTTGAAAATAAAAACGTCCGCAACCAAGAATGTGTTTTTACCTCAAATCTCACACTGGTTGCTGTATCAGCCACAAAGATGGAATGGATTATATTAATTCTGTTATAGGGCTGGTTAGAGAGAAAAGTGTAGCAAGGTACAACACACTGCTCTACCAAATTATTGTCGCAGTCGTTACACAACCGGGGCTGACCGTTAGACGAAGGAGAGAAGGATTACTAGAGTTCAATATCTCGTCGACGACGAGGCCATTAGAGACGGAGCGCAAGTTCAGACTGATGACATTTTTGTCTGAAGCGAGTTAACGAAACCACGGACATTCTACATTTGTATGACCAGACGGGGATTTGAACCGCCGTCTTCCGATTGCAAGTACAGTGTTGTTAGTAGACGGAGTTCTTCTCCTGTATCCCCTATCGTATGAATACAGGTCTGCTTAAAGAGCGTCCTAGTCACGCAGGATGCAACTGTTTTAGAATCTGTTATAAACATAATCTATTTGACTCACCCTTAAAATGGCGGGATACACTAACCCTTTGGGCAGATATATAAGAGGGTTTCTGTAACTAATTTATTGAGGAATACACCTCAGTTCGTATCATTTCTTAAAGAACTCCTCTAACAAGTAATTTATATTTTACTCAATTTATACAGCACCATAATAATATTCAGCGCTCCAGCCGAAGCTACTCAGTCCACTCAGGACCACTGACCCAAAACATTCCGAGTTTACTTAAAACTATTGTGGTTTAAGCGTCTTCTCTCTCCAGTGCATAACTTAGCAGTAATTGTAAGGAGCATTTTTCCATGGTCAGGTACTATTTTAGTTTTGCTTCATAATGAAGATAATACTTCTTGCAACTGGCTTGAAGCTAATAAATGCAATAGAAGCTACTTATGTAAGTGTATAATAATGAGAAATGCATGCAGTTTGATCACCACTTGTGTAGGGTCGATTATGTCACACACTGCACTATTGCAAGATCTGCCGTCTTAACGGATTTCTGACGTAGAAGCTGGCGTCAGTAACAATCCATTTGAAATGAATTAAAATGACGAGGAAAAGGTGAGGTGGTTAAAGTAGTGTACCTTTCCTGCTTAAAACTGTTGGGTAATACAAATCTTGACGGTAATCAGGAAATGTGTCAATTAGTAGACAAACTCAAATAGCCCACTTCTGGAAATTTAAAAAGAAGGAAAAGTAAAAATGCTAGAAACATATCACCAGACCTGTTAAAAAGGTATTCACCTTATTTTATGGAATACACCGATTGTGTAAATTAAAATGGCACTGCAGTCGTGATGTGTGGGTGTTCTCCGATCATATATCATGTACAAGCATATCTCAATATGTGCACACTGTGCAGTTTGTTTGAGCTCTCCATGGTCACTTCCAGCCTTAAATATATTTCAACTCGCTTTTTCACCGGCAAACCATACACCGCAATTTTGAGTATATTCTTCAAGGTCATGTCTGGCCTTTTGCTCTAAATCTATGATTGGCTGTCGATATCATATTAGCCGCTCTCAATAAGCTTCCCATAATTTCTGGGAATTATAACTTAATTGGTAAGATAATTGATGACATGTAGCGTATATATTGAATTAGTGAAATGCGTGCAAGAATTTGGAATCGTAATAACTTCTTCCTAGATGAATGACACCTCATCATAACAGCTATAATTTCCACAATTTGTTTTGTCATTAAATGGATGAAATTTCTCGTTTGACTCTTAATAATTGTACAAGGTAAGAGGGTTGGGAATTCAGGGAAAGGTTCTAAAATAAAAACACAGAAATGGGGTTTCGTATTATTTTATTCAATCATTGAATACATTGAATACATATTCGCTCTGCAATAGTATTTACACAATAGCAACTGCAGACAGTTAAAATTATACAAAACAGTAACAAGCCGATCAATCCAATAATAAAAAATTATCAAAAACATCTTTTTCACTAACGACCCTTTCTTTTTTTTCCATACAGATGCTAAAATTGTAATTCAAGTTTTCAAATCTTCAGACGACGTCAAAATTTATGTCCTACTTTCTACATTATATGATAAATGGGTTTTACTATTCGCCATATTTCGGACGTATGCAACAATGTAAGGCTGTTATCAACCCATCTGATGGTTCGACCAGTGTAGTGACTTACTTTGGATGGTACATCTGAAGTTGGGCTGCCTTTGTCTTCCTACGACCTTAAAATAGACCAACCCAGCCAGTTATTTGGAGATGGTGTCACGTGGCCTCTGAGCGATGGTACAACTTACCTTCTTTCAAATTAATAAATCATTGCAAGAGGTGAAACAAGCTACAGGTGACAGAAACAAAATACACACTATTACCGTCTTTGCATGCAGTGAATGCAAGACCCTGGAAGGATTCTGATACAGTTGTGGAAAATGAACACTTTATCATTATGAAGAGATAGATGGTGAGACTGTTAGCAAACAGATCTGTACAACTGTAAAATTCGACGGCATATGCCATCTAATCAAAAATATTTGCATGCCTATTAGTTGACATTCCTTTAGTGTGTTCCGCCATTCGTCTTTATGACGGCTTGAACTTTGTTGGGGACACTTTTAATGAGTTGTCTGTACGTTTGCGGAGGAATGGCAGCTCATTCTTCCTCAAGAACCGAAACCTGAAAAGGTAGTGATGTTGGACTCTGGTGTCTGGAATGAAGCTGACGTTCCTAACTCAAACCAAAGTTGTTCCATTTGGTTCAGGTAAGGATTCTGGACAGGCCAGTCCATTTCAAGAACGTTATTGTTCACAAACCATTGCCTCACAGAAGCTCCTTTATGACAGGGTGATTCAAACAATCATCGTCTTCGAATTGTTTCTCTACTGTACGCAGTACACAATACTTTAAAACGTCTTCATGTCTTTCCGCATTTAGTGTTTTCTCAAGCGCTGTAAGGGGACCACAACATAACCACAAAAGGAATCCTAATACTGTAGCACCACCTCCTTCGTACTTATACTGTTGGCACTACATATGATGGCAGGTTACGTTCTCAAGGCATTCACCCTTCGTCAGGACTGCCACACAGGATATCGTGAGACATCACTCGCAAACCACCTACAGTGGCGTCGCTCTTTACCACCTCAAACGTCGCTTAACATTGATTACACAAATGTGTGGCTTATGAGAAGCTACCCGACCTTAGTAACCCATTACTTGTAACTCCCTGTGTGCAGTCACTGTGCTAGCCGGATTGCTGGTAATACTTTGGAACACATGAGTGATTCTTTTCGCTGATTTCATGATCTCTTTTTTATTTTTTTTTTTGAGATCTGTCTCGTCTTTGTATATCTGTGGTTGTTCCTACGCGTTTCCTCATCACAACCTTATCACCCACAGTCGACTTCAGTAGGTTAAGAAGAGTGGAGATGTCCGTGATGGATTTGTTACTCAGGTGACATACAATGACTAGTCCACGTTCGAAGGCACTGGTCTCTGCTGGCCGACCGATTCCTTTGTTATTTCTTCTGTACAATACTCACCGCTTCCTTTTACGCTCTTGTGACATCTAGTGATCCTCTCCGTTTTACATAGGTGTGTCCATATATTTTTGACTAGATAGATTTTAATTTAACAGTCGTCCTGTTCCATGAAATTTTAGCCAGAGGTAAGTGGAAAGATGGCGAATTTCAACTTTAATCAAGCGCATATTTTCCCGCAGCAGATGAGTCAGCGCACACTGACCCTCAGAACGTCATAACAGTAACAAGTAGATGATATCGAATCAGAATAAGCCGTACAGAGTATTAGAAAAATGTCGAATATCTTGAGAAATGATAGTACACACCAAGACAAGAAAAACAAGTAAAAATCGTGTGCCTGGAAAACTGAGATATGAGCCCATAGAAGGGGCTGAGAGTCATTTGGTTGCGGATATGAGCACGGTCGTTGGCTGAAACCCATTTCATAATAAATGATCCCTTAGTAACAGCTCATATGCTGCTTTGGAAATTCTACTTTTATTTAGTGTATGGATATTACATTTTAGTTGAAAATTGGGCGACATACGCTGTCGTGTTTAGCAGAAACAGTACGTTTCCGAGCATTTTTTCACGAGTGTTAACTTTGAGGAGCTTTAGACTCCAGACCGTGGCTAGAAGAAGAATTTCCTTCGGCCACTTTAAAGATATGTCCATTCTCTACTTACAGGTGGACTGGATTTATTTTCTGGTTAGTCGTTTCAACGATATAATGTCAAATGCGAGACGCTACAATTGAGCTTACCGCTGACGCTATTGCAACGTAGAAAGAACGGAAGTAATATTATGTCGTTACTAATGAATACTCCCCGTGTACGTCATTTAATCTGTAAAACAATTTATTTAGTAGCTGCAGTGTATGCAAGGATGTGGTGGAGCGTGGATGTCATACCAGTTCCTCGTCACTGCTGTAATTCGCGATAATCGCCCAGTCACCAGCGACTAATGGCAACTTCATAGCCGCATTCCAACACAGCACTGCTGCGTTTAGTTCTTGTTGTCAGTAGAGGGCAATAAAATGGGAAGCTGCAAGTGCACACTTGATAGTCAAGCACCCCTTAGTAATTGAGCAATGAAATGTATTGCAAACTTCAACACTAAATGGAAATTCAATTAGCTCGAATAAACTTTGAGAAAAGGATTACTATTGAAATGACACCTACCTCAATCGCTTTTGGTGCTCGCTGAGGATTCGCTGCTGCTATTGCAGCAGTCTGCTTGGAATAGCTATATGTCTAGATAGTCAAGATAGTGGTCTCTTTGTGCGTATCTGTTTTCAGTTTTGTGCCCATTACTCACTGAATTTCCCCAGTGTAGAGGGCAGCACTTATCTTAAATGTTTTGTTCTCCTTTGCTACCTTCTTCTTGACAAAAACTCAAACAGGTTCAATAGTGTTTAATTCGCAGTGCGCCACAGGCAAGCACAGAACTTTAATTTCCTTGTCCACTGAGCGCAATGGAGTTTCCAGAAGATATTCATGTGATTTGAAATGCGATCGCGTGTGTTCTAGTAGGCCTGCTTTATTTAGTTCCTCGTATGATGTGGATCTGCGTTATTGCTTTCCATCCATTCAGTAATAGAAACCTTCCTCCATTTTGTAATGTTTTATTTTTTATTTGAGACACAATCATTTTTTATGACACAATCTCAAAAAGTGACTGTGTCAAAAACAAAAAGCAATAAGCCAATCACGGTCTCTGCAAACGAAATGTCGTCTCTTTCTCCATTTTATAGTCGGGTTTCGTGACACTGAATTTATCATCTTATGCTATGGGGCTTCATCTATAGCAATTGCAGATCTGTTTGGCAACTTTATTCTTCTTAGTGGCTGGCAATCATCTCAGAAAGATAATCTGCACCTCCTTTTTGACCAGCAAAATATAAACCAGTATTTTGCACGAACCCATGTTCGTTCCCAGTGAGGTAGATTGTAATCGTTTTTGCAGAACTGGCCTGTGTTTGGATTCTTCCTTTCCAGCCATTCCACTCTTCTACGATACACGAACACATTTTCTGGTGCGTTAGGCATTTTCCGTTCCGGCCATCCAAACTTTCTGAAATTATATTCACACCATCTCTCGTCTGTGTAATAAATAGTCCATTCAGTGTTTCGCAAATGTCTTCTTTCTCGCAATAGCTCATATCTATTTCCAGCTGCTCGGTTGTTCTCTTTCAGGATACAGCTTTATGTATTTATTTATTTATTATCTGAAGCCAAAATGTTGTATCGCTCATATCAGGAAAGTCTTCCACATCAGTTTTCAACTTTTCTAATATGGTTGCTACTTTTGGAAACTGCTTTTCCATATAGAAGTCAGATGTCGTGCATTTTCGTTCTTATGATCTACTGGGTAAGCACATCTAATCCAAACTTCTGTCACCTGTCATAACACTTTTTCTGAGACAGGAAATGAAGTTTGTCTATTTTCTCTCTAAATCCGCTTCACAATACTTTCACTGCTGCCGACCCATTCCGAAGTTCTCTTTAGTGGCTACGATACGGATCGGCTCGTACCCTATTCTTTTTCGGCGTCAAAACACACGCACTGGTCACCATGGATATTTTCACTACTCCGTAAAAGATGCATTGTTTCATACAAGTACAACGCAACTAATTATATCATGAAAATTTTCTTTCACGAGCACATATCAACGAATGGCAGTACGACGGGAGACCCTGATGCAAACACTGCTACAAAGAACAACGAAATTGAAAAACTGTTCAGGTATTCGGCAATACGCGAGCGCGAGGCGCACAAGGACGCAAAAGGAAATAAATCAAACACGTGATATTAGTGTTTACATACGCCATTATTACGACAAAACGACTAATCGGAATGCAATGAAAACCCACCTGTGAATAGAGCGTAGCGGCAATCGGGTAGCTGAGAAGGCGCGCCTGTAGCTCTAGCAGTTTGTGTAATACATAATAGTTCAGTTTAGTTTCTATTGTTCACTTACTTTTGGCAAGAAGTGAATTGTACCTGCGTATTTTAATGTGTGTGCTAGGTTTCCCTGGCTTTCTCGAAGTTTTTTGCGTAAATTTTAGTGTATCGTCCTTTTGTGCGCCGCCATTTCTAGTGTAGCATAGACTAGAGGTAGCGTAGCTGCAAAACTTCGATTGCGTCCAGTCACCCTTGGTTTGGTGTTACGTTACTTTTGATAAAGACAAAAGCAGGTTAAATATTAAATATGGATAGACTGCGAATGTCGTATAAGGCTGCGAGAGGGATTGGCCAATGTCCGTAAACAGCTGGAAGCTATCTTGGACACTGTCGACAGGTTCCAGCTTCTGCCCTGGGCTGCGGTGGCGTTGAGGCACCTGAGACGAATACGTCGGCATCTTTTGAGTCTATAGTGGCGCCTGGGATACCTTTCGTCACTGCAGCTTTCGATTCACACGCTCATATTCGTTGACAGTTGCCTGAGCATGATTGGCGAATAGTGCCTGGGTCGCTAATCTGTGAACGAAAGGCGAAAGAAGTTACCGGCCGCACTACTAGCCCCTTCGCCTCAGAAACAGAGCTGATGTACTGCCCACAGCTGAAAGTACATCATAGCCAGAACGGGATTTGATGCCTCGCCTGTTGGGTCCGTGGCCGATCTTTCTGAGAGACGTGTAAAAGTGTAGAGGGTGTGATTGCTTGTCATTGAGGGCTCCGATAGGCGGGAGATGGAGCCCCTCATGGAAAGAAGGCCAGTGTCCCCTCTGTCCCCCCTCTGTCCTCGCCGGCCAGTGTGGCCGAGCGGTTCTAGGCGCTTCAGTCTGGAACCGCGCGACCGCTACGGTCGCAGGTTCGAATCCTGCCTCGGGCATGGATGTGTGTGATGTCCTTAGGTTAGTTAGGTTTAAGTAGTTCTAAGTTCTAATGGACTGATGACCTCAGATGTTAAGTCCCATAGTGCTGAGAGCCATTTGAACCATTTGAACCCTCTGTCCTCCCTCTGTCCCCCTGGAGTCTCGTCCGAGATGTGGAGGAGGCTCTCCCGGCAGCGATTGGGTGTACGGGGCTGCAAATCGTGGCTCATGTAGGCAGGAATGACGCCAGCCGTCTGGGTTCAAACACCATCCTCGATTCTTACCTACGGCTGGCTGATTTGATAAAGACATGTAGCCTCGTTCGCGGGTTGGAAGCAGAGCTATCGTTTAGTAGCATCGTTTCCAGAACCGATCACGGTCCTCTGGTTTGGAGCCGAGTGGAATGCTTGAACCAGCGTTTGAGACAATTCCATGAAGATCGTGATGGGGATTTCTTGATCTCCGCTATCAGGTGGAAAAATGTAGGACCCGCCTTAATAGGTCAGGCATGCACTACACGCGAGAAACGGCTACCAAGACGGTGGACCGCGTGTGGCGTGGACGTGTGAGTTTCTTAGAGTAGAGAACTCTCTTCACAGGCCCGAAAAGGCGTGTTCTAAGTTCTAACAGGGTAGCAGATCAGAGAAAGAAAATGTTAATATAATATTGGTTAACTGCAGAAGCGTCTATAGAAAGGTCCAGGAATTCGCTTATAAAGGATAACAATGACCACATAGTACTAGGGACAGAAAGTTGGCTGAGACCAGATGTTAATAACAATGAAATTCTAAACTTCGACTGGAACGGACATAGAAAAGGTAGGTTGAACTCTGGTTGTGGAGGCGTGTCCGATAATATCTAGTGAGATTATTACAGATTCAGAATGCGAAGTAATTTGGTTGAATACAAGAGTTAAAGGTGGATTGAACGTGGTCATCAGATACTTTTATAGACCCCTGCCTCAGCACCAGTAGTGGCAAAACATCTGCGGGGAAACATGAAATATTTCGCGTAAATTTTCTGGTCATGTTATAATTCTAGGCGACAATTTTAACTTACCAGCTATAGACGGGGAGGCTCAAGTGATTAGAAAGGGCAGCAGGGACAGAGAATCGAGTGAAATTGTTCTTAGCGCTTTATCCGAAAATTACCTTGAGCTGTCAATCAGAGAACCGATCCGTGAAAGTAACAAAACAAAACAAAAAAATGGCTCTGAGCACTATGGGACTTAACTTCTGAGGTCATCAGTCCCCTAGAACTTAGAACTACTTAAACCTAACTATCCTAAGGACATCACACACATCCATGCCCGAGGCAGGATTCGAACCTGCGACCGTAGTATTCGCGCGGTTTCAGACTGTAGCGCCTAGAACTGCTCTGCCACTCCGGCCGGCGTGAAAGTAATATTAGACATGCTGGTGGCAAACAGACTCGAACTTTCAACTTCTTAAGCGTAGAACAGGGGCTCAGTGATCATAACGCTGTTACAGCATCACTGAATACGGCTACGAATAGGAATACAGAGAAAGATAAGAAGATCTTTCTGTTTAACAGGAGCGACAAGAGAGAGATTTCACACTATCTGACAGTTCAACACGAAAATTTCATCTCAAGTAGTTACAATGCTGAGCATCAATGGATAAAGTTCAAAACCATCGTATTACACACTTTAGACCGGTATAAGCCGAGAAAACTTATGAAAGATGGGAACGACCCACCATGGTCCGCCAAGTGTGTTGGAAAGCTGCTACGAAAGCAAAGAGAGCTTAACTTTAAATCTGAATATAGCCGAAACCTCACAGACAAACGAAAACCACTCGAAACCCAAATTAGGGCAAGGAAGGCTGTGCGTGAAGCGTTCAACGAATTCGAAAGTAAAATTCTATCTACCTACTTGACAGAAAATCCTAAGAAGTTTTGGTCATGTGCTAAACCAATAAACGGTTCGATGCCCTCTATCCAGACACTCTGTGACCAGAATGGCATTGAAACAGAGGATGAAACA
Organism: Schistocerca nitens; assembly: GCF_023898315.1. NCBI lineage: Eukaryota > Metazoa > Arthropoda > Insecta > Orthoptera > Acrididae > Schistocerca > Schistocerca nitens. The sequence goes on along the minus strand of NC_064616.1, from coordinate 697,462,016 downwards.
GAAAATTCCAAAATATCAAACATCTTCTTCCAATACTGTTTCAAGGAGGAAGATCGCACTGCAGGTCCTCCTATAAATCTTCGCACGAGCGACAAAATGAAAGCCTTCGAAGTAAGTGACCAAGGGACAGAAAAGCAACCGATATCGCTCAACAGAAGAAAATGCACTGAACATGACGGGATACTAATGAGATGCTACACAGAATATGCGAAAGGACTTGCCCCTCTTCGAGCAACAATTTACCGTAGGTTTCCAGAGGAGCGAAGCGCTCCTAATGATTGGAAAAAAGCACGGGTCATTCTGCTTTCAAGAAGGGGTGTCGAACAGACGCAAAAAACTATAGGCCTATAATTCTGATTTCAGTCTGTTGTATAATTTTGGGATATGATTTATGCTCGCGTATTAAGAAGACCTAAAATCTCTGTAGAAACCACCATGGGTTCCGAAAGTAGCGATCGTGTGAAACCCAGGTCGCTCTATTCGTCTACGATACCTAGAAAAAGGTAGATACAGGCAACCAGATAGATGCCGTGTTCGTTGGCTTCCGGAAAGCACTCGATTCAGTTCCGCTCTGCCGCCTAGTGAACAAAATACGAACGTACAGAATGTCAGGCCTACTGCGAGATTGGACTGAAGGGTTTCTAGCAAACAGAACAGATCATATCATTGTGATCGGAGAGAAGTCTGGAGACGTAAGATTAATTTCGGGTGTGCCCAAGGGGAGTGTTATGGGATCATTACTTTTCACAGAATACATAACGTCGGAAATTCCATGAAGCCTTTCGCGGATTATACTATTGTATACAGGGAAGTTGAATCGCTAGAAAACTGTAACGAAATCCAGGACGACCTGCAGAAGATCGATACTTGGTGCTGGGAGTGGCAACTGACCCTCAGCATAAAGGAAGGTAACATATTGCGAATTCATAAAGACCCTTTTCATTATTATTACACAACTGCGGAACAATCACTAGAAGCAGTTACTTCCATAAAATATCTAGATGTATGCGTACAGAGTGATTTGAAGTCGAACAAAAATTAATAGCTGATAAGGCAGATGCCAGTCTGAGATTCACTGGGAGAATCCTCAGGAAATGTATTCCTTCGGCAAAGGAAGCAGCATAAAAAATCCTCCTCCGACCAATACTTGCATACTGATCGTCAATCTGAGCTGACTAACAGATAAGATTGACAGAGGAAGTACAGATGATCCAAAGAATAGCAGCACGTTTCATTACAGGTACATTTAGCAATCGTGAAAGGATCACGGAGATGCTCAGTCACCTACAATTGCAGACGCTACAAGAGAGGCGTTCTACTTCACGGAATTGTCTACTGTTAATATTCCGAGAGTGTACGTTCGCCGGCCGCGGTGGCCGTGCGGTTCTAAGCACTTCAGTCCGGAACCGCGTGACTACTACGGTCGCAGGTTCGAATCCTGCCTCGGGCATGGATGTGTGTGATGTCCTCAGGTTAGTTAGGTTTAAGTAGTTCTACGTTCTAGGGGACTTATGACCTCAGATGTTGAGTCCCATAGTGCTCAGAGCCATTTGAGCCAGTGTACGTTCCTAGAAGAGTCAACAAATATATTGATTCCTCCAACGTATATCTCGCGAAAAGACCGTGAAGATAAAATTAAAGAGATTCGAGAACACACGGAAGCTTACCAGCAATTTTGTTCCCACGAACGGTATGCGACTGGAACAGGGAAAGGGGAAATGACAGTGGCAAACAAAGTACCCTCTTCCACACTCCATAAGGTGGCTTGCGGAGCATAGATGGCAGATGTAGAGTTTGGTTGCATCTTTAAACTGTGCATAGGGTATTCTTAAAGTAATAACAGTGTGGCTTCTGTGAATGCTCAAAGTTAAAATGTTCGAAAAAGCACGCTTTTTCTTAGACACGAATATTACCGCTTATGTCGCCGTCTATTCACGTAAAATGTAATATCCATTCACCAACTGTAAGTAGACATTTCCAAGACACGTCGAAGTGCGTCATGCGATGTAGCCAGAATATGAGCTCAAAGTCAATGGTCAGTCATTATTAAATGGATAATAGGCGCTCTCTACAGGGTCAAAAAGATGTTTTGATTTTTTTTCTGTATCTCAGAATCCTAAGTACGGTTACCTTTTTTCTAGTTGTTTAAAAAAGCGCCCCAGTGAGTCAGGAAAACTCAGCACCTGCTCTATAAACAATTCCGGAGCATTCCTAACCTGTTGGCATCGCATCACCCAACTAGCACCCCAGCACCAAGCAACTCAATATACTAGCGTGACGTACAATGGCTGATTCAGAAAGAAAGACATGATCTGGTGCCACCAACAGCGACTGGATACCAACTCAGCGAGACATACAAACAAACATCAGAATCGAACATTTTCATAAAATACCAGCTTCAGATATACTCACAGCAACAGAATTAACATTAGATAAGGAGAACAAGATCAATAACAGGGAGGACAATTGCTGCTACAATGGGACCACCAACAAATAACGACATTACTTCCATAACCATAATAAACATCAACTCCTAACACACTAACAACAACAAAAATGATACAATCAGTGGACACAATATCAGGAACGACTCCATCTACAATAACTTTAGCAACAGTAACATTGGGGCAACAGCAACAGCCGCCATCATTTCACTCCAGCAAGAAGAGAGCGTAGGATGACAGCCATGAGCACCCACTCAAGCCCACTACACTCTTTATGTAGAAGACCCGTCCATGCCAACTGCTACAAAATTGGAAACCCACATAATCGAATAAGGAACAAAATAAGCTGCGGAAACAGAAGAGTCTTACGCTGAAGTGATAAAATTCAAGGGATATCTCCTAATATCACATCGTACCTCCTTTCTTACGGTGTAATGCAGCAACTCGACGTGGCATGGACTCAAGTCATTGGAAGTCTCCTGCACGAAAATTGCGCCATGTTACCTCGATAGCAATACATGATTGTGAAATGGTTGTCGTGGCAGGATTTTGTGTACAAACGGACCTCTTGCTTATGTCCCATAAATTTTTGATGGGGTTCATGTCGGCCAGTCTGGATAACAATATCATTCGCTCGAATTCTCCAGAATGTTTTTCAAAGCAATCGTGAACAATTGTGGCCTGGTGACGTCTCGCATTGTGATCCATAAAATGTCCATCGTTGTTAGGAACATGAGATACACGAATGACATGTAAACACAACGCACACCATTATGGAACCCACCAGCTTGCACAGTGCCTTATTGACAACTTGGGTCCATGCGTTCGTGGGGTATGCGCCACACCCGAACTCTACCATCAGCTCTTAACAACTGAAATCGGGACTCATCTGACTAGGCCACGGTTTGTCAGTCGTCTGGGTCCAACTGATATGGCCACGAGCCCACGAGAGGCACTGCAGGCGATATCGTGCCGTTAGCAAGGGCACTCGCGTCTGCCGTCTGCTGCTATAGCCCATTAACGCCAAAGTTCGCCGCACTGTCCTAATGGATACTTTTGTCGTACGTCTCATAGTGATTTCCACGGTTATTTCACGGAGTGTTGCTTGTCTGTTAGCAACGACAACTCTACGCAAACGCTGCTGCTGTCGGTCGTTAAGTGAAGGCCGTCGGCCACTGCGTTTTCTTTGGTGAGAGGTAATGCTTGAAATGTGATATTCTCGGCATGCTCTTGACACTGTGGATCTCGCAGTACTGAATTCCCTAGTGATTTCCGAAATGCTTCTAACTCCAACTAGCATTCCGCATTCAAAGTCTGTTTTCCCCTCTTGGGGCCATAATCACGTCGGAAACCTTTTCAAATGAATCACCTGATTACAAATGACTTCTTCACCAGTGCACTGCCGCTTTATATATTTCGCTTGCGATACTGGTGCCACCTGTCTATGAGCATATCGCTATCCCATGACTTCTGTCACCTCAGTAAAAATGACAGCACCGAAGAAATAGCTTATATGAACCGCCAGAATGCAGAAAACGTAAGTGAAAAAATTCATATCCCCTCGTAAACGACTACGGTTCCTGTTAGGTTGATTTCGTCCATCATGTTTGAGGGGGGGGGGGGGGGTGGCCGTACAGAAATAAGCGTCGCAATATATATTAACATATCTCATATTTTTCACCGCCGATATCTACAATGGTTGCACTTCAACCAACAAAAAGTACCCATGATGAAGCATTATAGTAGCCTTCTCTATGGGTCGTTTTAGCTGGCAGATCAACATATAGTGGATGACCTGTTAGCTCAGGCCGTTCGTCGTCTGGTGTTGAATCACAACGATTTTTCCCCTGCCATGTTCTGATAAACTGGAATTCTTCGCTATGTTTACTGGTACCTGTTTGGGCCCTCATGAGATGTGTTCCTTGCACTAATGTCGACTTTGATTATACTGTACAGACTTTCTGGAAATCTCTTCAGCACAGGCTCCGTACAACTGACAATCAGGCATGGAATAAGGGTTTTGATCTTGATTTAGGCTTTGACCGCTATTGTGTTAGATTTATTGTTTATGCTAATCCTTCTAGAGGAACAGACAGTAACGTAATTACTTCTGACAGATTTCTTTTTCGAGCGACAAATTGGCTCTGAAATGAAGAGAGTCTTGAAGTTTAATGAGCGTCTTATTCCAGTCAAGTTCATAATAACTGAAAATATTATCTACAAGATAACAGCCCATATGCCACTACCTTGGTTAAATTTTCTGTTATAAGCCAGAAGTGATCAAGGAAAATGTAGTGACAGTGTTCTTTACGTTTATAGTGGCTTGAGGCGGAATGTAAGATAGACCTCAGTTTCTTGCATCAAAGATATACTTTTCAATATCGAACCACAAGACCTTCTCCAAAGCATTTTTAGAGATTCGTCCATGAACCTCTTAGAAGCGCTTTAGAATTTCGTCACTTGCAATATTTTCGTACCATATAGTCAGAAAAATGCTCAGAGTAATCCCACAAACGCAAAGGTTTGGTCACATCATATCCAGATAATAGTCGCAACATAGCAATGACATAAATCTTACTGCAGGATGATATCCTACAAGGGATTTGGAAATGTCCCATTCTCAAGCACTAGATTCTTAATACGAACATCAAAGATCCTTTGGCCAAACGTGAAACGACCATATATTTCCAGATGCCAGAGAATTACTGTTGTATAAGACATTCTTCGTTATGTTTACTGCTACCTGTTTGGGTCCTCATGAGATGCGTTCCTTGCATTAGTTTCGACTTTGATTGTACTGTACAGACTTTCTGGAAATCTCTTCAGCACAGGCTGCGTACAACTGACAATACTCAGGCATGGAATAAAGTTTTTGATCTTGATTTAGGCTTTGACTGCTATTGACTGCTGGCTGACAAGTTATGAGTTAAAATATTCACAGCAGTTTCATTACTGTAGTTACGATCTTTTTTCTCATCCAAAGTCTTTCCCCTCTACCTTCATGTAATTAAAGACTTTGCTGACAATCGATGTCGATGGCGCGGCTAAAATAACTGAAAAACAAGAAAGAGACATATGTAAGTATACTGGTTAAGAATGTTTACAGAATTATTTTGTTTTCGTGCTTACCATATCATCCACTTTTGCCTATAAACCTACTGCTAACATTTCGTGTCACTGAGTACACCACTACATACGGTTGGCAATAGAGTGGGCGTTGTTGCAAGTATACCAATGATAACTATATCACATTCATCACCTGTGAAAAAAGGTTCTTTTAATTATTTGACCAAAGCTGTACAACAAATTTTGAGACAAACAAACACGTACACGCCGAAAAAGAATAATTACTCACCCAAAACGCCGGCTCCTAGATCTCATCGAATGTTTCCACAGCACTCACACATGAGGTTGTGGCAGAATTCCAGCATACCTGACATGTAAATGAAAGAAACTTGATCCATCAGGACCCTTAGTTCCATGTGCGGCCATGAGTGGCGAACACTCAACATCATTGCCTGTGAACGAAAAATAATATTTGTAAATATGTACGTGCGAATAAAAACTTTAACGTTCTATATAGATAGAAAACAGTAACTGGAAATATACACGATCCAGTCGCATTAATGTGACCATCGCCTATGTTTGACCTCAACGTGTAATAACCATTCAGTCAGTAGGCGGCAGCAGTAGCATTGGAAGTTATATAAAGCGTGTCCAGGAGGCGTGAACAAATGTGTCGTCTATGTCGTAATGAGGAGACGCAGCGATTTTTCTGACGTCCACATGGCATGATCACTGGCTGTCGGGCCAAGGAAGGAAGCATTTAAATGGCTATGTCTGAAAATTGTTGGCGCGTCGCCGTGGTCACTGCATATCGTGCATTGCAAAATGGCCCTATCCAAACTGGCACCGAGGCAACTGTGATGCACCGCTGGACACAGATGACAGAAGCGAACGACGACATCACATATGTGTACGGACGAATAGACGTGCAGCTATTGAGCGACTAACCTCCCAGATGAACCAAGGTGCTACAAAAAATGTCTGCTCAACGACCGTTCAGCGAACGTTGCTGCGTCTGGGCCTCCGCAGCAGGCGTGTGGTTCACGCATCCATACTGACTGCTGCTCATCGGTGACGAAGGCTGGAATTTGCATGCCAATACCGAATCTACATCTACATCTACATGATTACTCTGCAATTCACATTTAAGTGCTTGGCAGAGGGTTCATCGAACCACAATCATACTATCTCTCTACCATTCCACTCCTGAACAGCGCGCGGGAAAAACGAACACCTAAACCTTTCTGTTCGAGCTCTGATTTCTCTTATTTTATTTTGATGATCATTCCTACCTATGTAGGTTGGGCTCAACAAAATATTTTCGCATTCGGTAGAGAAGGTTGGTGACTGAAATTTCGTAAATAGATCCATCCGCGACGAAAAACGTCTTTGCTTTAGTGACTTCCATCCCAACTCGAGTATCATATCTGCCACACTCTCTCCCCTATTACGTGATAATACAAAACGAGCTGCCCTTTTTTGCACCCTTTCGATGTCCTCCGTCAATCCCACCTGGTAAGGATCCCACACCGCGCAGCAATATTCTAACAGAGGACGAACGAGTGTAGTGTAAGCTGACTCTTTAGTGGACTTGTTGCATCTTCTAATTGTCCTGCCAATGAAACGCAACCTTTGGCTCGCCTTCCCCATAATATTATCTATGTGGTCTTTCCAACTGAAGTTGTTCGTAATTTTAACACCCAGGTACTTAGTTGAATTGACAGCCTTGAGAATTTTACTATTTATCGAGTAATCGAATTCCAACGGATTTCTTTTGGAACTCATGTGGATCACCTCACACTTTTCGTTATTTAGCGTCAACTGCCACCTGCCACACCATACAGCAATCTTTTCTAAATCGCTTTGCAACTGATACTGGTCTTCGGATGACCTTATTAGACTGTAAATTACAGCATCATCTGCGAACAACCTAAGGGACGCCCAATGAATGGCGACAGGTGGCCTTTTCGGACGAATCAAATTTTATGCTCCATCGAACAGATGGTCTTCGGCGTGTACGGCCCTGCAAAAATCCTCGGTAGGGTCTAGGCCGGAGAAGGAGGCGTCGTGGTCTGGGGATGTTTTCGTGGCATTCGCTGCGTTATCTCTTCACTCTGGAAGGCACAATGGACCAACACAAGTATGTATCTATCCTTGAGGATCATGTCCACGGCTATATGCAGTTTGTTTTTCCTTGGCACGATGGCATCTACCAGCGGTACAATGCAACGTCACACAGCTCGCAGTGTACGTGCGTGGTTCGAAGAGCACCAAGATAAGTTTAGCATACGCCCATGGCCACCAAACTCCCCAGATTTAAAGCCAGTTGAGAATCTGTTGGCCCACCTTGATCGGGCTGTTCGCGCCATGGATCCTCAGCCGAGAAGCGTTGATCAGCGCAGGCCGCTGTGGCCGAGTGGCTCTAGGCACTTCTGTACGGAACCGCGCTGCTGCCTCGGTCGCAGGTTCGAATCCTGCCTCGGGCATGGATGTGCAGGAGGGGACTGATGACCTCAGATGTTAAGTCCAATAGTGCTTAGAGCCATTTGAACCATAACCTTGATCAGCTGGCCATGGCAGTGGAGTCGACATAGCTCGAGACACACCTCTCAGAAATTCACTGATTCTTGAAGCACGTCTTGCAGCGGTCAGGGCAGTAAAAGTTGGTTATTCAGTCTCTTGCCAGGTGGTCACATTAACGTGACTGGACAGTGTACTTACATTTTAGTCTGCAGATACATCAGCAGCCAGAATAGAAGCAAGCAAACAAGTTATTATGGTTGATGAAGAAACAGTGGACGTACCTTTTCAGAGTCACAGTTATGTAGAGGCGTTAGGCTTGCACTGTGATTGTTAGACGGTTCCCAAGTTGCTAACGGTTGGAAATCGACGAGGCAGTGGGACAAATTCTGCGTCTAACTGTAAAGAAAGTCTTTGAGTGATCTGATATGGTTAGCTTCTGATTGAAGAGTAGAAAACTTGTGGGACAAATTCTGCATCTGAATGTAAAGAAAGACTTTGAATGAGTTGGAAATAGTTACCTTTTGATTGGAGAGTAGAAAACTTGAGCCTGTCTGTGGCAAGGACTTCTGGCGAACGACTGCCGACAAACAGTTCCACTAGCTTCTGTCAGTTTGGCTGGAGCGCCACCTATCCAGTTCTTAGGAGAACTGAACTGAGGCTGGTGCCGTCTCCCGGTACTTGGTGTCAAGAAGGAGTCCACGGGCCCCCGCAGGAGTATTCCCTTTATCACATTCTCGTTACTGGGATATTCGACAAATCGACAGATGTTGGTCTTACCTTGTCCTTTTTTAACGATGTCTCTTTCCCACAATGTTAAATTCTCCTTCCTTTTCTGAGCCACTGTTGCTATTTCGTTTGCGATGTTTGTGAGTTTGGATGCTCCTCGGCCAACGTTACCGCTTTTGTTTTAAATTCCAGCGATATTGGTCCGTAGTTCGATTGATTGGTTATTGGGTCCGTAACTGATGAAGTAGAGACTGATTCTGATAGACCCCTTCCACTTCATCACCTCCTGCTTCGTCTTTGTGATACAGTTCTTCTTCTTTTTCTTTACCTTTGTCCCACATCTAGAGAGGGCCGTCATCGTTACTACAAGTTCTGCATGATTAATTTAAGGGGTAGCCGGATGTCTTCCTTGCCGACACCCCAGTACCCAGCGAGTGGGAATCCGTGTCCCCAAGTGTCTGCTTGCAATGTTGTCTATGCGAAACAGTGCGGACGTTTTCTAAATGTTTTTGAAATGTGTAACTGAGACGGTACTTTGGTACCAGTCCAGTATTCACCTAGTCGGATGCGGGGAACAGCGAAAAAACAATATCCAGGCTAGCCGGCCCACCTTCCCGCGTCGCTAACTCTAACATTACCAACGGAGGGCCTTCGTAGGCCCACTGACTGAATATTTATATATTGCATCCACATCATCTGATATATGAATTTGAAATCAAAACTAATTGTTCATTACTAAATTTACAATTGAGTGATTATAGAATTTTTAATTAAAATTAATTTATTTGATTTTATCTTCATGGCCCTTAGAAGCTAGCGCCCCCGCGCCGTCCCCGGTCGTTAATACCAAAGAAAGATTTCAGGTGGTTGAGACTTCGGTTTTAAATATTTAAAACGAAACGAAAGTGTGCATTGTTGTCTTCAAACGTATTTTTATGAAAACGACCGTTCTTATTTTCATTGTTTCTACTGCTGTTGAACAAGTAACATTAGTAACATCAATAAACAACGTTTACGTGATACTTCTATTTGAAAGAGTGACTGAAGAACTCTCGAACGAATCATATTTAGATAAAGGTGAAATGAATGGCGATGTGGAAGAAATTGGAACTGATTCACCGTCTGAGAATGAAGATCAGGTTCAGCTCAACTCGCCAGACTATGGTGATACCAACTGTGATAAATTCATTGCCGAAAGTGGACGCGAGTGCGTTCTATTCAAAATGCAGAGCGGGAAAGAACGGGACTAAGACAACGAGGATAAATTGAGACTCTGAAAGAGGCTACAGAGCTCTCTTTTACACCTCATATTATGAATCTAATAAAACTACTCTCAAATGAAAAGGCTTCTCGACTACGTAGTCAACACACCGATGAAGATGAGCTATTTTGTTATATGGGCCTCTTACTAATCATTGGTTCAAAGCGTGAGAATAAGATACCTGTGATTCTTCAGTTTCTCCCGGCGTATTTCTTGCTCGAACAGTCTACGGGTCTACTGCCGGTCCATAGTGTTCAACAGGTACAATAATTCGGCGATCAGACATGTCGCCATCGTCTGGTGCGCTGACGAACTGAGTTCCTGAGTGCGACCGGTCGTCTTAAATCCCCTCCCCCTGCGTCGGTGTGATTGCGTCATCCGCCCTGGACGCCCGTTCGTTTTCTTTGCTGATCGTCTTTTTAATTAGACTCAGTGCTGGTTCCCATGCCTTGTTGAGGTTACAGCCGCAATCTCGGTTGATGAGTCCGTCCCTGGTACGAATTTCGATAGCCTCTCTAACGACGCTGTCCCAGTATTTAGATATTTAGACGTCTGTGCCAAGACCCTGGTATGTTGGTAGTCCGGACAAACAGTGCTCTGCGACCGCCGAGTTGTTGGGATATCTAAGTCGAGTGTGCCTCTGATGTTCTCGGCAATGATCTGTGATGATGCGCACTGTCTGTCCACTGTAAGTCTTCCCACACTGACACAGGAGCTGGTATATGCCGGCCTTCCGCAAACTGAGATCGTCTTTGACAATTCCCAACAATGCTCGTGTTTTATTGGGTGGGCAAAAGACAGTTCCTACTCAGTGTTTGTCCGCAGCTCGTGGTCGTGCGGTAGCGTTCTCGCTTCCCGCGTCCGGGTTCCCGGGTTCGATTCCCGGCGGGGTCAGGGATTTTCTCTGCCTCGTGATGACTGGGTGTTGTGTGCTGTCCTTAGGTTAGTTAGGTTTAAGTAGTTCTAAGTTCTAGGGGACTGATGACCATAGATGCTAAGTCCCATAGTGCTCAGAGCCATTACTCAGTGTTTCCTCAATATTCGTCCTATTTTCCCCGATAGTGCGCCAGTATACGGTATATAGGCAGTGGCTCTCTCTCCCTCCGTGACTTCTTCCATCTCCACACGCTGTACTGTTGAGGTGGGGTGGAGAGCGCGTCTGATCTGCCATTCCGAGTACCCGTTTTTCCGGAATACAGTTTTGAGGTGTTCCAGCCCGTCCTCAAGAGCTCAATTCGTCAGCGCACCTGAAGATGGCGATATGACTGATCGCCGAAGTGTTGCACCCATTGAACACTAAGGACCGGCAGTACACCGTGGACTGTTCGAGCAATAAGAAAACTGTCCGGGATTTTTGGTATATGCTTCAGGACCGACAATCATACTATGGAGGAATGAGTCCGACACGATTTTTCGAACTGACTAGAAGCTGCATCTAGAAAGATGAAGTACAACAAGTTGGGAACATCAATTGTTACTTGCTCACAGTGCCGCAAACACGTCTGTGGAAAAGACACGAAGAAGATACTGTTGTGTGAAAAATGTGTTTCAGAATGAGACAGTAAATTCTGTTTACTTCATGTAGTGGACTGAAATTTAATAGCTGTTTTCTTTACTATAAAAAAACACAGTTATGAACGCTACTGGAAAAGATAATACAAAGTGAGTTCTATGATTTGTTGATTTTGTTCCTATTATAATTTAATTTTTTATTATCCAGTTTACAAAAATAATGTCTAAGCCGTTTTAAATGTTCTCAGCGGTATCACAAGTAAATAATTTTGAGTTATGACGAATTAAATTGCCGCTTTGTTTATGAGCCTCTGAGCCCTCACTCCCCCGCCGTTGGTACTACATGTTACAAAAATTACCTTGGTAATGCTAGGGTTAATCAGCCGAGCGGATTTGATCCGGGGTCGGAGCACAACATTCTTTTTTTCATTTTGTTCGCCATTGTTCTCATCAATTGGTCTGGGCAGACGTCAAATGACATCGTTGAATAGTTATTTTATTACAGAGGACAGCCAGCCCTGTGCCTGAACACAGTTGGCTACCGTGCTGGCGCCTCTCGCGGACGGTGCTTTAATAAGCAAGGCTATCCGGGCGGAATTCGGTGTGATACTGTTCTTCAACGTCAACAATGGTCATTTCGTTCTTCACTTGCAGAAATACGTAGAACTGCCTACTTCAGATAATCCATTGATAATACTTGTGTCTTAACTTCTTGCGCGAACTAATACACAGTGTCGTTTACTTCCAGCTTCACTTGTTCTGTGACAGATTCACAAATACTTATTTCAGCGCTGGTAGAAGATTGTGTGCCTTTCATTACTGGAATCATGCAGTTGAAAAGTAATAGTAAACAGTCAGATTTTACTAGATAAATAAAAATGGGATTTACTACAAATTACATACTACGTAAGGCATTTACACTCCTGGAAATGGAAAAAAGAACACATTGACACCGGTGTGTCAGACCCACCATACTTGCTCCGGACACTGCGAGAGGGCTGTACAAGCAATGATCACACGCACGGCACAGTGGACACACCAGGAACCGCGGTGTTGGCCGTCGAATGGCGCTAGCTGCGCAGCATTTGTGCACCGCCGCCGTCAGTGTCAGCCAGTTTGCCGTGGCATACGGAGCTCCATCGCAGTCTTTAACACTGGTAGCATGCCGCGACAGCGTGGACGTGAACCGTATGTGCAGTTGACGGACTTTGAGCGAGGGCGTATAGTGGGCATGCGGGAGGCCGGGTGGACGTACCGCCGAATTGCTCAGCACGTGGGGCGTGAGGTCTCCACAGTACATCGATGTTGTCGCCAGTGGTCGGCGGAAGGTGCACGTGCCCGTCGACCTGGGACCGGACCGCAGCGACGCACGGATGCACGCCAAGACCGTAGGATCCTACGCAGTGCCGTAGGGGACCGCACCGCCACTTCCCAGCAAATTAGGGACACTGTTGCTCCTGGGGTATCGGCGAGGACCATTCGCAACCGTCTCCATGAAGCTGGGCTACGGTCCCGCACACCGTTAGGCCGTCTTCCGCTCACGCCCCAACATCGTGCAGCCCGCCTCCAGTGGTGTCGCGACAGGCGTGAATGGAGGGACGAATGGAAACGTGTCGTCTTCAGCGATGAGAGTCGCTTCTGCCTTGGTGCCAATGGTGGTCGTATGCGTGTTTGGCGCCGTGCAGGTGAGCGCCACAATGAGGACTGCATACGACCGAGGCACACAGGGCCAACACCCGGCATCATGGTGTGGGGAGCGATCTCCTACACTGGCCGTACACCACTGGTGATCGTCGAGGGGACACTGAATAGTGCACGGTACATCCAAACCGTCATCGAACCCATCGTTCCACCATTCCTAGACCGGCAAGGGAACTTGCTGTTCCAACAGGACAATGTACGTCCGCATGTATCCCGTGCCACCCAACGTGCTCTAGAAGGTGTAAGTCAACTACCCTGGCCAGCAAGATCTCCGGATCTGTCCCCCATTGAGCATGTTTGGGACTGGATGAAGCGTCGTCTCACGCGGTCTGCACGTCCAGCACGAACGCTGGTCCAACTGAGGCGCCAGGTGGAAATGGCATGGCAAGCCGTTCCACAGGACTACATCCAGCATCTCTACGATCGTCTCCATGGGAGAATAGCAGCCTGCATTGCTGCGAAAGGTGGATATACACTGTACTAGTGCCGACATTGTGCATGCTCTGTTGCCTGTGTCTATGTGCCTGTGGTTCTGTCAGTGTGATCATGTGATGTATCTGACCCCAGGAATGTGTCAATAAAGTTTCCCCTTCCTGGGACAATGAATTCACGGTGTTCTTATTTCAATTTCCAGGAGTGTATTACTTACGGATGGTCAGTGTATTATTTCACAAAACAAGTTATTTTATTCCGAGTATGTTGGATAAAGATTCACTGCAAAGTCGCTCGAGGTTCGCGACAGAGTAATGATTCCTGCACCTGCGTGCATCCTACGCCTCGGTATAAAGAAAGCATGGCGTAGTCTGCTATCCGTGATACCCCATGACAAGATCAGGACAGTCTTCTAGGAGTCGTTTCCGTACAACGAGGATTAAAATTTTAATTTTTTACTGATCCAAGTTGTTTGAGAAATTTATTTACTTATCTTGTAACTATTCCTTACTGATGTATTTCCCTTTATTAAACCTCATATTCCCATCTGTTTCGATACAGAGAGTATTACATATGAAAAGAAAAACAAGAAACTGCAGGATGCAAGTAGGAATTGAATATGAGTCCTCCGCTCCCCAGCCAAGTGTCTCGATCGCCCGGCCAACGACGCTTTCGTTGAAGGGTGTTAACCGTATGCAGACAGCAGTCGTAAAATGTTCTTTTTCTCCGAAATTATGCCTTTACGGACCCCACATACAGGATGACCAGAAACAGTATGGACGGCTTACAAAGGTGTTGCTGGGTGGTTGTGCTGAGAAATAAATGTTAAGAAAAAATTCGATGCGTGCGTCGTTTCCGAGTTGATTAGCACTGAAATTAGCCAAACAGGCCGTTGCGCGGACAAAGTGAAGCGCCCTTCCCGATATCATTAGGGCCGATTGTGTAACCATCGCTAACAGCAGGTCAACTTTGATGTTAGTTCAGAAACTGAACACTGTTGAGGACTTTGCTCTGTTGTATAACACTAAATTTGGATCCACCAAAGGACGTTCAGTGTTGATCAAAGTTAGCAAGAAAAATACTTGTCAACAACGCAGAAATCTGCAGTCGACACGATTACCACACTTCGAACGTAGACATTAATCGTAAAGGTAGATGCACAGTATTTATTTTCGAAGGTGTCGTGCTATAAGAATGTAGGTACGCAAAACAGAAAAGGGACCTATTTTCGAACAACACCCCATACAAAAAAATTTCTTGCTGGAAATCGTATTGAGCCGACATAATAACACATTAGAGCGCAAAAAAAACGGATAAAGTTACTACGGCCAACAAGGAAAAGGCGTAACTAGCTTTTTTGTAAATACGTTGTTAATAAATTCCGCACTCCTGTTAGCTTAATTTTCTGTTGGTTCTGGAATTTCTTCGTAGGAAGACTTTTATTTCAGAGTTACATACGATACTTTGTATACATTTTAATACGCTCTGATTAAGCTTAGCATCTGAAATTGCTTGTACATTTAACGAAAACCATCAATGACGATTCATAAATAGCTCTGCACTTTTATCACCAGGAGATATGAAGGGGATATGGGTATAGTCCACAGCTCCTAAAATACCATGAAAATGTGATTTTTGATAAAAATCAAACTGGATTTTCCTCATATTATTTTCTTCCGTAGGCATTTTTCTGAATTCTTTCTTCAG
Organism: Schistocerca nitens; assembly: GCF_023898315.1. Taxonomy (NCBI): domain Eukaryota; kingdom Metazoa; phylum Arthropoda; class Insecta; order Orthoptera; family Acrididae; genus Schistocerca; species Schistocerca nitens. Next base: position 697,446,644 of record NC_064616.1, on the reverse strand, counting down.
TAAGGCAATGCAAGCCGATACCTTGTCAACAGCTCTGCAAGTTGTTGCTACATCTGTCTGAACAAACCGTCAACCATCATCTCAAAGCTTCCTGTAGGATAAAATTATAATGTTAAAAGTAGCATTCAGGGGAGTTAGTGGCTGGTTTCTGTTTGTAGTTCCAGCAGATTCGTATTCCCTCAGTCTTAGTTCTAACAGCTGCACAATATTTTCTCCCAAGCGAAACCTCCGCTTAAATGATTTATCATTTTAATTTCGAAAACGAGTTCGCCCAGTTTCGTTCTCAGCAGACGTATCGGCATATTCAGATATGTGTAAACTAACGAAAGGAAACAATATAATTCACATCGCATGAGCTTCTTGCACACACAATGCTGCCCACCACAGTGGCCCAGAACGCTCGGAAAACGGAAAGCGTGATGTGGTTTCAAAATGTAGCGTTTTCGTAATTATCTTTATGGGCAAACAGTACAGAAGTAGTATCAACTGGAAAAAACCCTAGAACTGAGCTGAATTTTATTCTCAGTCCCTGTACATGAGGGGCCAGAATGCATGACCTACCGAAACGGTAGTGTGAATAATGCCTGATAAATAACAACTTGCTGAACAACTTATGTACACTTGCTTATTTTTCCTTTATTCATCAGTGAGCATGCAGTTTCCATGGCAGTTTAGGCATGTGTTCGATAGTGAAAAAACTAATTCATGTCGTATAGTCACTCTTACTATAACCAAAAACGGAAAGCGTGATGTGGTTTCAAAATGTAGCGTTTTCGTAATTATCTTTATGGGCAAACAGTACAGAAGTAGTATCAACTGGAAAAAACCCTAGAACTGAGCTGAATTTTATTCTCAGTCCCTGTACATGAGGGGCCAGAATGCATGACCTACCGAAACGGTAGTGTGAATAATGCCTGATAAATAACAACTTGCTGAACAACTTATGTACACTTGCTTATTTTTCCTTTATTCATCAGTGAGCATGCAGTTTCCATGGCAGTTTAGGCATGTGTTCGATAGTGAAAAAACTAATTCATGTCGTATAGTCACTCTTACTATAACCAAAAGAGCACATTTACAAGAAACATTTAATCATTACTGGCTACTGTCCGTATCAACATACGTAATTGTTCACGGCAAATATTCCGAATTTTCCTTTCTTATTCTGCTGCTGAGTGTCTGTAAAATGCCTCGAAATTAATCACACAAATTGCGATACGTCTCCAAGAGTTGTTATTAGATCAGTTACCATCTGCACTCATTACGTACATAGCTGGCATGCCCTTTAACCTAACCTTATACTGTAGATCGAAAAAAAAATATTCGGAGCTTCAGCAGTGTGGGAGTGGCGTAGTTACTTATTTATGTATTAATAACAACTTCTTTATCATTTCAGTTTCATTTGCGCAAAACAAAAGCGCTGTTTTGTAATGTCACTACATGGTAAACTGACTATTTCATCCTCACTTTGATCCGCAAATTTTCGCTACTCAAAGTCGATCCTACTTCACCGAGATATAACCTTGGATTAACATTCATACAACGCATATTTTCGAGTTGAGCTTTATCTGAGGTCATATCTGTATTAATCTAAGGTCAAATGCTTTATACAATCGACCCTTAATGTCAGTTTTTCTTATAGGGTAGATGATAGCGCACGAGACCGCTCAGCCTTTGGCTCGTGTTCGATGCTTTGTACCGTCATATGTAAAATTTTTGTGTCACTCTCTTGTTCGGTTTTACCAACCCAACGAAGGATACGTTTCACGACACCGTCTCTGGCGGGTCGCTTGACTTTGTGAGCGCAACGGCCTGATTGGCTAATTTCAGTGCTAATTAATTCGGAAACGGCCAGAATATTGAATTTTTTCTTAAAAATTATTTCTCAGCACGACCTTCCTGCAACACCCTTGCAAGCTTTTCAGACTCTTTCTTGCCACCCAGTATATGAAGATCGAAAATGGTCAATTTTTAATTATTTATCGATACCGTCAATTTTGAGTCGATTGTGCGCCATGAACTGTAAAGGTGGTTTTTCTCAAAAACTGGGGACGGTAGGGGAAGGGCGTGGTAGCCCTTTTTTTAGGTGGTACACAAGCGACCTGGTTAACACAACCAGGATCGGTTGGCCATGTTTGAAGCTTTCCTCTTGATCGCACGCGCTGGCGCGTTTAACTACTGCGCCAGGGGCATGCTCACACACGCAGCCTTCATACTGCTAATGTAATTCCAATTTGCAGTGTATATATAGGATATCTGAAATTTTCCGTGCCAAAATTATATAGACGTTAGAGCATCGTAAACTTGATATGGTGATATCGTAAATAATGATCTTAAACAAGTATTTCAAGCGGTATGGGGTCTAAAACGAGCAAATGTGTGAGGATATATACTTGAAAATTATATATAGTATGTACACCAGTGGTGCCACGTCTTTCCCGTGAGTTAGCAATCACAGTGGCTTTCTCCACTCTCCTCGATACCATGGTAGGTAATAATTTACACATGATAATACATTTTTTAATGTTGAGCTGTCTCATTAAAGCATTTCCAGATTTGTGAAAGGACATTTGAGCAAGATCCAGATGTAGAAGTTTCTTTTTTGCCTTGACTGAGAAATAATCTCAGATTAAGCTGGTATGATTTCAAACGCAGACCTCTGCTGTTAGCTGTTGAAAGTTACATCGTGATGATGTGTCAATTTGTTAATTGCTTATGTTTCATTTTTTTCCCTGACGCACCTCGTAAATTGTAAATTGTATTGTTACTGTGATTGCTTCAATTCCTAAGACGCTCAACCAACTAAGATGGAAAACAGAACTATGGCTATCCCACCTATAATAATATTAGCTCTCTTCTTGTCAGAGAGTTGTACAAATCACTGTGCAGTTTTCTTCTAGCTCCTTCAACAGCTTGTTGGTTTACTGCTTTAGCGTTGGAGTACGCCACGCTTCTGCACACCTCGTGAGTTTTGCACAGAGACTCATTGATTCCAAATATAGTGATATTCGCCTGATTCTTAAATCTTTACTTTTATAGATAATATTCACTTTATTGGCAAATACAAAGTCTTCAGCGTGGCATTCGATAACAGTCTAGCCGGATGCGTATTCAATGCCGTGTTGTTTAACAAGCTTCATTAAAAATACTGTTTCCAGGCCTCCTCTGCTATTAGTTTCCATAATTAAATTCCATGAGTGCAATAATTTTACCCTAGATGTTTAACGACACAGGTTGATTACGTTAAGAAGTTTGTTACCAGCAATGGCGTGTTTAATATCAAACATACTTTTCTACGAGGGAATGCTGAAAAGTAATGCCTCCAAATTTTTTTATGTGAAAGCTCTTAAACCTTTTTAAATAAAACAAACGTTATTAACGTTCTACATATTTATTATTTATGTCTACGTATTTATTTCTCAACATAGTCACCCTGGCAACGAACACATTTCTCCCAACGAGAGACTAGTTTGTTGGCCGGCCGTTGTGACCGAGCAGTTTAAGGCACTTCGGTCTGGAACCGCGCTGCTGCTACGGTCGCAGGTTTGAATCCTGCCTCGGGCATGGATGTGTGTGATGTCCTTAGGTTAGTTGGGTTTAAATAGTTCTAAGTCTAAGGGACTGATGACCTCAGATGTTAAATCCCATAGTGCTTAGAGCCATTTGAACGATTTTTGAACTAGTTTGTTGGTAACATGATTGCAGACTATGTTGACGGTGTCACAACCTCACCTCTGCTCTGTGAGCTTCGTCACAATCAAAGAGAAGTCGTCGAAGGTGTTTTTTAAGTTTTGGAAACAGACGAAAATCGTGTGGGGCCAAGTAGGGACTGGGGAGATTCGGATTGTTGCAGATGTAGCAGCGCTCGTGTGTGGTATGGCGTTGTTACGCTGAAGGAAACGGTGCTCCATGTGTGGACGCACTCTTAGAATTCGAAACTCGATCACAGCCCGCAGTTCTTCACGCACTGACATATGTGGTGACAGTTATTGAACTATATGAAAAAAAAACGTAAATTAGTTACAAACTACGGCGTGCACACACTTTATTCAACGTGTGAACGTCACTACAGATATTCGGATTTAGGTTATGACATGTCCGATATGCCTGCCATCATTGGCGATGATGTGTGGCAGACGAATGGTGTAACTGTGCATGACCCTCTGAACTGTCGGAACATCGATGCTGTCGATGACCTCCTGAATAGCTATTATCAGCTCAGCAACTGTTTTGGGATTATTGATGTACCTCTTGTCTCCAATATAGCCCCACAAAAAGGAGTCGTATGTGTTCAGATCCGGAGAATATGGCGGGCAATCGATGGCCATGCCAGTGGCTCTTGGGTACCCCAGAATGCCCCAGAGTGCTCCTCCAGGACATCAATCAATCTCCTGCTTCGATGCGGTCGAGCTCCGTATGGCATGAACCACATCTTGTCGAAATCATCATCACTTTGGATAATGGGGATGAAATCATCTTCTAAAATCTTCACGTACACCATCAAGGAATATCGCACCGATTATTCCATGACTGGACATTGCACACCCGTTGAGGGTGAAGGGACTTCTGGATCGCGAAATGCGGCTTCTCTGTCCCCCAAATGCACAAATTTTGCTTATTGAGGAATCCATCAAAATGAAAGTGGGCCGAAAACAACAAGTCGCGTGCGCATGCGCATACTAATTCCCATCTAGTCCCGCGGCCAACCGTGCAGTTCGAACGTCCTACCGCAAACCATTCAAAAGCTATGACGATTTTATTTCATATAGTTCAATAATTGTCACCCTGTAGTTACATTACATACCGAAAAGTTACACGCTACACTACAGAGACCTCTAGCAGCAGATTATATAATGTACATGTATGTATACAAATATATATACACGAGGAATAAAGATGTCGACTGTTACAGCATTCGCGTTATTTAAAAATATTTAAGAGTTTTCACATAAAAAATTCGGAGGCATTACTTTTCAGCATACCCCCGTAGTACTGAAGTGTTTTCGGCATCCTACACATACAGACGTATCTTTCGAAACTTCATAACAGTGCGGGGAATGCGCAATAGATCAGGTATTGTTGTTTCACAATGCTTGTTTGACAAGAAATACGGTAATTTGTCAGTTATCGGTAGTGAAAGTCAGCTGACGCAACATTTCCTATGTTATCTGTTACTTGTCAAATGCTGTCTCAATGCTGGTATATGTATGAGATCGTGTACCTTCAATAGCAGTTTACGCGGATGGAACGTTTTAATACGACTGTACATGGTTTTGCTATTTGTGGAGCAAAATAACTGATGATGGTCGAAGTAGAGAGGATATAAAATGTAGACTGGCAATGGCAAGGAAAGCGTTTCTGAAGAAGAGAAATTTGTTAACATTGAGTATAGAGTTAAGTGTCAGGAAGTCGTTTCTGAAAGTATTTGTATGGAGTGTAGCCATGTATGGAAGTGAAACATGGACGATAAATAGTTTGGACAAGAAGAGAATAGAAGTTTTTGAAATGTGGTGCTACAGAAGAATGCTGAAGATTAGATAGGTAGATCACGTAACTAATGAGGAGGTATTAAATACAATAGGGGAGAAGAGGAGTCTGTGGCACAACTTGACAAGAAGAAGGGACCGATTGGTAGGGCATGTTCTGAGGCATCAAGGGATCACAAATTTAGCATTAGAGGGCAGCGTGGAGGGTAAAAATCGTAGAGGGAGACCAAGAGATGAGTGCACTAAGCAGATTCAGAAGGATGTAGGTTGCAGTAAGTACTGGGAGATGAAGAAGCTTGCACAGGATACAGTAGCATGGAGAGCTGCATCATACCAGTCTCAGGACTGAAGACCACAACAACAACATAGTTCACAGCGGAGTGTTAAACCAAAAATCGATAAGTTGCATTTTAATCTTTTGATGTTCGTTTCTACACTCAGCTGCCATCTATGGCAGAATGTCAATCCATGTATATGAACTGCAGAAATTAAATCTCTCCGAGATGAGAATACTTGCAGATCTGTTCAAGCCTTCAACTACACTGACGGGAAAAATTTCAGCACCAACAGATAGTTAATGTAGACTTATGAAATTTTGGAGATACATTTGTCTAAGTAACATATTTAAGTAATTAACGTTGCAAGTTCACAGACTAATGTAAGCAGGAGCAAAGCCATGGAAAATGTGGAATGCTGGTACATTAATAACTGGTATAACCTCCAGAATGTCGAATGAAAGCATGCGAACATTTATGCACAGTGTTGCACAGGTGCCGGATGTAAATTTGTGGGATGGAGTTCCATTCGCGTAACGCATCATTTCGTCAAATATTGGCAAGGATAGCTGGTGAAGTATAATGGAATGTATTTTCGTGCAGTCTTGTCAGAATATGATTTCGTTTTGTCTCTCGATTGGCGTATCTTACATACACCGGAAACCTATTGTTCGCGAGCAGCTACCGATAGCTGAGTAACCAGGTCCTGTACGCTTTAACTACAATCCCTTCTTGGAAAGTTACTTCCAGCTGTCTCGTGGACGCTAGAAGTATTATCATTTCTTGAAATTTATTTGCAATTCCAACTTTTCCTTTTCCTTTCTTTTCCATTCCTTTTATAAGAATATTGATAAATACCGTATAATAACCATTGTTTCAATTTATTTTCAGTGAAAGTAACGGAAAAATTCATAATTAAAGACGTCTCCACATAGGAACACGATCCCATGACCTTCAGATAACCGTTCTGTACTCTTTCCGCTACTCCATCGACTATCTGACATAAATGGCTCATACCTCGCCCGATCCGGATCAAAAATTGTTATTCCGTTCTAATCGACCAGCCATCTGAAGTTCCCACTTCTGTTACTTTCATTTATGGCCAAGCCCTGCATATAACACAAATTTCGACTAAATCGGTCTATGACGAGTATGCGCGGTCCCTTTTTGATTTAAATGCTTTTCGGAGTTCAATAAATACTGCATCTGCCTAAATGGCTTGATCCATCGATACAGGATGCTGTTTGAGAAAAGTGCGACTTGGGTTTCTTATGAATGATATTTTCGGAACTTGTGGTGGTCGGTATGGAGGAGATCATCCTATTCGAGAGACGTCTATGTGTTGGAGTGTTTTGGGACGTATTTTGAGCTCAAACCGTCCCTTCTTCTTTAGCATGCTGAAGATGAACACTGCGGTCTCAGCTGATCCCACTCAAAATAGTGGAAATCGTGGGGCATAACGAAGCATGTTTCCCACTTGGCGCGGTTAACAATGTAGTACAGTATGCTTCAGCGTCTGTAACATGTCTAGTATTGCTTCTCTACACTTTTGTAGCAATCTTAAAGGCATTTTACTATTAGTATTTATCAACTTACTGATTGATGTTCAACGAATATTTGTGGTTTCTGCGATTTCACCGTATATTTTCAAATGTCTAGGCACTAAATTGGAGGTTTCTTACCGCGGGAGTCACGTTTTAACTACTCTAGTTATTTTCATATACTCCATTTCCAATACGTAACACGTCAACGCTTTGACTTCGTAATCTGAGGCATATGACCTCATTCATTCTGACTATCCTCACGCTTTGACAGATATTCACCATTAGTGGATTTCTCTTTCTTTCTTAAAAGGCTGTGATGATGGTTCTATGATGAGGTGCTCATATTGGCCAGTCAGTGTACCTAAGTTCAATTAAAGGACCGGTCTCGCACTATGTGAATAACACATAATAGTTTCAGTGTTTTCCGTATGTCATTCCTAGGTTTGATAGAGGTGCGGCAAATGTAGTTACTATAGTACTAAACAATAATGTGGAATGCATTATTTGATGAACTATACTATTTATGCTGCAGTAATATTTTTTGTTAGAATAATTTCTTTTGGAGTACATACATATATTCAAACAATAATCCATCAGGGTGCATAAGCACTGTTGTAACCACATTAGTTTTACAATAATTTGAGGGATCAACCCCGTCAAATCTCATGAAATAAGTTTTTCACAACTGATACATTACCTCACTTCCAGTTACTCACCGTAAACGTGATGTGTAGAAGTTGTTTCAAACACTTTATCATGATGTCAAAACTCTATGGATAAATTAAAATGGTGCTAGTTTCATGGAGAAAAGGGAATAAAATCACAGTTTATTACTTTCTATAAACCTTTATTATGTACGAAAAAGCTTATTTATATATCGGCATAGCTTGTAGCTAAATTGAGGCAGTTCATGAGAGCCCACATATTTTGTCGTATGAACAGAACGCCAGAATTGTGAGCCACAAATGTGTTCATTGGTTGTTAAGCCACTTGCTATGATATCTCCACAAGATCCCATAGAATATGCACGCATAAGGCTGGCACTCGTTTCTTTGATTCAACACATGATGAATGACGTAGCTTTCGTCCTCAGGTTCTAAAATATCAGAGCCTGTATAGTATCTTGATGTGTTAAATTTTGATTGTTGTGTCGCTATCTGATGCGCATATTGTTTGACTGTCTATTATCATAATAGGTTAGGTTAGTGTTGTTTTAACGTCTCGTCGACAACGAGGTCATTAGAGACGGAGCGCAAGCTCGGGTTAGGGAAGGATGGGGAAGGAAATCGGCCGTGCCCTTTCAAAGGAACCATCCCGGCATTTGCCTGAAACGATTTAGGGAAATCACGGAAAACCTAAATCAGGATGGCTGGAGACGGGATTGAACCGTCGTCCTCCCGAATGCGAGTCCAGTGTGATCATAATAGGTAATAGCACCATCATTCAGCATCACCGCTATCTTCATAGAACAGTCGCATGGCTGAAATTACAAATGTGGACAACACAGATTCCCTATTTTTGTATCGTCGTTAACCAGAACTTGCCACTGGTGTGCAATGGCATTCACACTGGACAATTGACGAAGAAATAAGATGGCTGCTGGTTAGGGTACGTACAATCCAGCAAGATACTAGGTGGTGTTTGCAAAACAAATTGAAATAAACTGGAAACTTAAGTAACCTTGTATGGCATGTTCAAATCAGATTAGTGTGAGCTAAGTATAAACCGAGTCTGAATGGAGGAAGCTGAGGATACATGTTCACTTGAACTGCAGTGCCATTTCAATTTAGCACTGTTCACTTATTTTGAATACCTTCCATATGTTACGCAGGCCAATGAGTTAGTAGTATCTCCCGCCATTTTAATTCGATACACTGACATATTTACCTACATTACCGAAAAATTTCAGTGGAGCGCCTTTTCATGTACATATTCCAAGTGAGCTATTTCTCACCTCTGGGATTTTTTGTTTGTTTGATATATATGTAAAGTGCCGCATAGCTTGAAAGACTGGAGGCACTGGAAGGAAGCATTATGGAAACGATGTAGTCTCTAAACAGCTACCGGTATCTTAAATTACAGGCTATGAACGTCGGCTCGAATACTCATATTGTATGCCATTTGTAGATGTTCTTCACTGGAAACCCAGGGACGACAAGTTACACTGTCCTCTAGGCACATGTATGTGAATGTCGTTTTGACTCCTCACACCTGCCTCAAAATTACTACACAAAACACATAAACCTCAGTTTATGCGATTCACACTATGATATCACAAAGAGAAGCAAATATAAAATCTAAAATGAGTAAAGGCACAAGTACACTTCCAGCAATGACAATAATAACTCCAAGAAATAATGAAGGAATGGACTTGCTGATTGGTTATTGTATTATTGAGGTAGCAACAGTAACATGCCTGAAAATTAACGTTTTACCGTTCTACGACAATGTACACAACATATGAGTGAAACTGTTTTGCTTTCTGTGTGGTTCATTCTTCGAAAATAGGTACCGTTTATTTATGACTCGTGAAAAACATGTTATCTGATTACTTATGAAATGAATAAATATATTCACTGTATTTGCAAAGAACTGTGAATTGGTACATTTTTTAGTTGGGAGATTCGAATCAAATAAAAACGATCGCAGATCCAATTTTTGTCAGCAACTTAATGTTGAATTATTGTTCGAAATATAGGATTTTTCAATTTACTTGACTTGAGATTTTTCCTGCCTTATAATGTGTAGAGGCTGAAGCCATTTCTGTATCGTCCACAACCATCATTATCTATTTTTATACGTTCTTATTACTCCTGTATTTTTGTTTCTTACTTACATTAGGTAAAAGCATCCAAGACATAAAAATAAAGAACTAATCAATTCAAGTAAAGTTTCTAGTCCTTCTGCCGGTGCAATGTTGGAATTATGCTTTTATTAGTATGTTGCGAGACTGAAACACATCTAGAATAGCACCACAACATGTAGGAAATCTGTATCAGGTTATAGCATGCTGCATTTCCATCACATTTAGTTTTTACTGTAAGTGGCTACGAGAACCATTGATAGGTAACTGAAGGAGATGGTTTCATTTGTCCATCCTGTCTTATCCGGCTTTGCCATCAACCCAACTTCCCTAAAACTGACTGGAAAGAAAGTACTTCTTTAAGCCATAGGATTCCGTATTAACTGATGTTTTCTGTAGTTAGAACAATATACCTAATTACATTGACCTCAACAATCCAATGAAGCAGAAGTCCTTCAACAAGATTCTCTAATCTAAAGATGTCTATCATACGTCATGGAAAGCTTGTAGCTGTAGCCCTTACGACAATAAGAATAAAACTAAAGAAAAAAACTGCAAACACCATTAACTCATTCGCTATCGCTACTGATACTAAAATTACAATTACAATGAAATCTGTTAGCTTCATAACTGTCTGAATGTTAGCTACAAATACACACACAACTCTAAGTACATTAATTCTACTCTCTAGAAATTATAATTTACTACACATCAATCTATATGCAATTTACGGGTTCTTCAAAACACTAAAAGTTATTTTAGAATTTGGATTTTAATCGTTCCGGAGATTAATTTAATTTTTACAGATTTTCGAAAACTATTGCTTTTATATTTCTGTAACAGACATTATTTATGAAAAACTGTAGGAAAAATAAGTGTACTAATGCTGCCTTCGTTTCACTGCTATCCAATCAGCAGTGATGTATTTAGAAATTGAATGCAATCGTTTGTGCTTAAGTTTGTGGCGCTGTTTGTCTAGACAAACATGAAATAACGGAACATTTGCTTATTCGAACTAAAATATTTCCACAACAGCCGAACGGGGTATCCGTGCGGTGCGTGGCGCCTTGCCACGGTTCGCGCGGCTCCCCCCTTCGGAGGTTCGAGTCCTTTCTTGGGTATGGGTATGTGTGTTGTCATTAGCGTAAGTTAGGTTAAGTTAGATTAAGTAGTGTGTAAGCCTAGGGACCGATGACCTCAGCAGTTTGGTCCCATAGAACTTACCACAAATTTCCAATTTTTCCACAACAAGTCTAGATGCTTTTTATTCTTCATTCACTATTAGTCATCCGTTGTGACATAACAGTCTGGAAAGTTCTGCTCTTCTGTTAATCTTGTGAAAAGTAATTAGATTCAAGAAGAAAAACAGGTCTTAGTAAAACCTTGTCAACATGAAACTGTAATAGGCGTCACGGGAAATTTTTTTGCGTAAGTTACGTGTACATCATGCCAGAGACTAAGGCCTATCTAAAGCCATGCCTTGGGATAATTCTTGTCTTGTCAATTTTGTGTACGACAAGAGCCTCTCAGCTTCATCTAATCTAATGTACCACCATGTGATGTAACAAGACCCACTATTTCTGAAGAAGATATTTTTACAAATATCGAAACCTGGGTCGAGGGCTAAGAAACCTTTGTTTACAACTGGTTGGCTGATTTCTCAACCTCTTAAGGTCTTGGTAACTTAAAATTCATAGATTGTATCTTTATTTTGTGTTAGCAAACTGTCATCAGAAACTGCAGAAAAACAATCAATTCTTCTATCAAAATAATCGTTTTGCAAAATGAACATAATTTTATTTGAGGGAAGGAAGGAACATTATGGTTTAACGCTCACTACTGCAGTAGCAGAAGGACAGTGAAGGTATGCAGCCTCCTCATTCATTAAGAAGCCATCTCGGCTTTCGCCTTGCTGATTTCAGCAAAGCAACGAAACGTAAACATGTAAAACTAAATGCTAACACATGGATTTGAAACCATTCCTCTCGTATACTAGTTCAATCATACGTGACAGTGGTTTCTATATTAATACGAAACCTTCGAGTCATTGATTCCGTATGAAAATATTTAGAAAAGATACAATGCCGTTTACATATTTTATTAACAGCTTACTTGAAAATTATTCAGTTTTGTAATTGCGCAACTGTAGGTATAGTCATTAAATAAATACTATATTATCTTACTAGCCAAAGCCAAAGTTGATCCCCTACTCGTCACTGAAGGTAAGGAATAATACAGGAATCCTGCTTTACTGTCCTCTGAATGGTCGTATTTGGAATGGTTGCCGTTGCCTTCGTGCGAATAATTATAAATGTGAAGTATGTAACTATATCTTACGGCTAATTATGATGAGAGAAATTTTATGATTACGTTGTCGTGGAACAGTATAAAATGAAAGGAGGAGAAAACATTAACCTCAGCATGACGTATTACTCATAGATGGGATCAGCCTCTCATTCGAAGACGGATCAGTATCAACAGTGTCGCGCCAAGTTGTTAAATAAGACATTGTGTTTTAACGAAAGACCTTGAGAGTACATATTGCTCAGCAGGAATTTTACAATACCATCTGTTCTACACTTGGTGGAGAAAGTGAAATTTATCCAGCACGTGAATCGAAACAGCGACCTTCAGGTCGTGTGCAACAACAATAGCATGCATTAACCATCTCGCCTATGGTTTTATGGATTCACACGATATGGTGTCATAGAGACGTATACTCCATATTGGTTTTGTCCTGAAGTTAGCGCTTTCACTTATTCAACCGTATGCGTCTTCTGCTGGCGTAAAATTTTAGGGAAACAGCTGAAAGCTTGGAATGGATACTGTAGAGATCACGTGACCTTGGTGAGAACGAGTGAAGGAAAGTAGTTCTCAAAGACCTGCCATTCTGTAACTCTTAGGTTGTTCAGTGACGAGAGATTCGTCTTCAGAAAGGTGTTTTCGCTGAGGAAAAGGATGAAAAGTAATGGTATAAAGTACCGCCAAGATAAAGGGCAATGAAACTGTCGGCACTCTCGCTAAGCGTACCATCCACCACAGGACAACGATGCTCCGCGTTACACACGCACCGCGGATCTTCACCGGGAATATCGGCTAGATACCCTCTTGCAGGTATTCCAAAATCTCTCCACACGACTGTACAGAAACACGAGACACACGCATAACCTGTTTATTCTTTCTCTGGGGAACTACGACCACAACCATAGTTGGAAACATAATGGACCAAAGACACTGTTAGCAAGGATCTATGGTCCATAGCATACTAACACAACAGTACTGGCGAGCCCCAGCAACACAGCTACTACTGGCAACCCCAAATGCTCGACCCGCCGAAAAACAGGAAATCGCAGGGAAGCCGTACTGTGCACAACAGCCTCACACCCCCTACACTGTGAGCTGATCTATGGCCAATTACCACTAATGTATGACGACCTCGGACTGTTACAGGGACGAAGCCACTGCAGCAGGCCCAGGAGAATTCACAGGAGAACAGCTGCAGCGCCCGGACTGACCCATCTACAACGAGCACCCGCAGAGACAAAGGTAACGATGCACGATACCTCGCACTAACATAACCTCACCTTGTATGCACTGTCGCAGCTAGCAAGCCACTACTGCCCTTACTACCCGTCCTACTGCCGCAGAGGTTTTTTCCCCTCTGCCCTTACAAACCGCTACCCTTCGATCGCTTTCGTCCACTTGCTGTCTCCTGATGGACCATGTCAATGAGTAATCCTACCCAGACGCATGGACAACATCACAGCCCGAATCCTGTGACTCCTGATTCGAAAACTAACATGTTATACGAAGGTGACAGTAGAACTTTTGGTTTGGTCACCATGTCGTTGTTGGCGTGGAGGGGCCCCATCCTATAAGAAAAGGACAAAGGCGTAGGAGTATGTTTCCCGCACAGACCTAATGCAAGACGTGCGGAGCGGCTCTCCCCCGTCGGAGGTTCGAATCCTCCCTCGGGCGTGGGTGCGTGTGTTGTCCTTAGCGTAAGTTAGTTTAAGTTAGATTAAGTTTAAGCCTAGAGACCGATGACCTCAGCAGTTTCGTCCCATAGGAACGTACCACAAATTTCAAAATTTTCCAAGACGTGCGGCAGTAGATCGGAGCCTTGTGGAACAGTGGGTGGAGCCTATCGTACGAACACATAAAGTTTTAGGTTACTATGTTCCACCTCCCAATTAACTATGGACAGTTCTGATTGCACTTCTGCAGGCTACAACTGATTTATTCTCCTCTATCTGATTGCGGCACGGAGGAGGACATCGATCACATCATTACCGGCTGCCCGCTGCTATACCACGCGACAAACGAATTGCTGCCGCGCGGAATTAGCCGAGCGGTGTAAGGCGCTGCAGTCATGGACTGTGCGGCTGGTCCCGGTGGAGGTTCAAGTCCTCCCTCGGGCATGGGTGGGTGTGTTTGTCCTTAGGATAATAATTTAGGTTAAGTAGTGTGTAAGCTTAGGGACTGATGACCTTAGCAGTTCAGTCCCATAAGACTTTAAAAAAAAATGCTGCAGTGCTTGACGCTTAGTGGACAACAGCTTCCTACCAGTGTGAAGACGCTACTTGCAGAATATGATGTAACATTGTATAGACATATATATCACTTTTTGTCCTTGAATGTAACCAATGTAAATATTCTATGTGAGTTGTGTGTGTGTGTGTGTGTGTGTGTGTGTGTGTGTGTGTGTGTGTGTGTGTGTGTGTGATAAATGTGTCTGGCTGAGTGGATAATGTCGAAGGATACAGTAAATTAAAAAACAAAAAAAGGAACTGCTTCTAAGGGCCACGATTGGAAGAAATCTATTTATTGAGATAATATCGGAAAGGTGCAGCGCATTAACAAAAGAAATGGTGTACAAGACTCGCGTAACTTACTCTAGTGTATAAGTGAAGTATTTGGCACCATCATCAAAACTGTTTGAAAAAAAGTAGACAAATTCCGAGAGGTGCAGCTCACAGCAGATAATAGTGAGTGATGTGGTTTACGAAGGAATGGATACTTTGGAGGGGTGGTATATATTTAAGATGGCAGAAGAACAATTGTGAAATATGTAAATATAAGATCAGTTTCTATGAGTGCAGAGCTACAATGTTGAATTGTTATGTGTAAATGTAACCTAAAAATGACGAAGACCATACAAATTACTTACTGTATCAGGTTTCCGACGAAAACCACACTATACTTAATTTATAGAGATCCGCTTCAGATGTACTGATATTTGTTTAAACCACGACTGGTTTCGGGAGCTTAAAATCCCATCTTAAGGTGTATAAAATTAAAGTATTTGGCAACACATAGCTTGCTGTCGGGGCAGTCCCAGATAGTGCATGTTGGTGGGAACTGTACGCCTCTGGGCGGCCGCGCTATTGACAGTAGTGGTTGGCGTACCGTGCCGCGTGGCTACTCAGCGGCCGACAGTTTCCGCCAACATGCTGTGATTAGAACTCACGCACTGGCTAGCCCGACCTCATGTTATGTATTACAAAACACTATAATTTTATACACCTGAAAATGGGATCTTAAAATCTCGATACAGGTAGTGTTTTAAAAAAATATTAATACAACTGAAGTGGATCTCAAAATTAATTATCATGCCTCTCAGTTGCGGATGTCCTACGTAACAGGTCTTACGAAAACCATTGGAATAGTTTATCACTCTTTCAAACAAATTTTCGAAAATCTCCCAGACGACGTCAAATGGTTCAAATGGCTCTGAGCACTTTGGGACTTAACACCTATGGTCATCAGTCCTCTAGAACTTAGAACTACTTTAACCTAACTAAACTAAGTACATCACACAACACCTAGTCATCACGAGGCAGAGAAAATCCCTGACCCCGCCGGGAATCGAACCCGGGAACCCGGGCGTGGGAAGCGAGAACGCTACCGCACGACCACGAGCTGCGGACCAGACGACTTCCTTACTATTTGTAACTCCCCACGCGACACCACATGTGTCTCTTCTGAGGACACTGTCATGCGACTGACTATGTTCACACTGCTCGTAAGCAATTAATCTACTGTTTCACTGCAGGTCTCTTTCAACCACTCTACGGTAGTAATAATCAGAGATTTTGATGGTCAGTGAATGTGCGACCATTTCGTCTGTCACATTTATAGGATGTGCTACCTTACAAATGGCTCAAATGGCTCTGAGCACTATGGGACTTAACATCTGAGGTCATCAGTCCCGTAGAACCTAGAACTACTTAAACCTAACTAACCTAAGGACATCACACACATCCATGCCCGAGGCAGGATTCGAACCTGCGACCGTAGCGGTCGCGCGGTTCCAGACTGAAGCGCCTAGAACCGCTCGGCCAGCAAGGGCCGGCTGCTACCTTACAGGTAATATGTTAAAATACAACTTAATGTTAACTATTTGTAGGTAAAGGATCCTATTCCAGAAAGTGTGACGATCATTTTTCAGGTCTCCAAGTGAGCTGTGTGTGACGAGTTGGTAAGACAACAGGGATTATGAACAGAATATCGTTTGCATTGCACCCGATATTTGCAGATAAATAATGTAGGAAATTTTCCTTCACTACAATGCATGACTTTTAAAAGTGCGCCGGCCAGGGTGGCCGAGCGGTTCTAGGTGCTACAGTCTGGAACCGCGCGACCGAGGTCCGAATCCTGCATGGATGTGTGTGATGTCCTTAGGTTAGTTCGGTTTAAGTAGTTCTAAGTTCTAGGGGACTGATGACCTTAGAAGTTAAGTCCCATAGTACTCAGAGCCATTTGAACCACTTTTTAGAAGTGCAGCTAGTATGAGTTAGGGGCGTTGTTTGTCCCATGAAGTGTAAAACTAGCTTCACCAATGAACAGTACGGAGTCCTTAATCTTCTGTCAACAACTCCCTGTCGTCAAAATTCAAGTGGTTGTGAGAGTATTGTATCCGCTGGTAATAATACTCGCCACATTTACATAATGTTCGCGCTCCATTTCTTTGTGGAACGACAAGATGCGTTGAAATCAATCATGTACTTTCCACAGAGTTACCTTCTACTTTCTGTATAATGACTTTCATTTCATCCTAATTGTTTTTTGTGTACACTGTCATAAGACTGTCTGCACTATAAAAACCGTACCGGTCGTACAATGTGCACTGGAGTGAACAGTTTTTAATCCAGTATTCTGTATTACGCCTATGCGATTGTTCGCAAGAAAATGGTTCAAATGGCTCTAAGCACTATGGGGCTTACCATCTGAGGTCATCAATTCCCCTAGAACTTAGAACTACTTAAACCTAACTAGCCTAAGGACATCACACACATCTATGCCCGAAGCAGGATTCGAACCTGCGACCGTAGCAGCAGCGCGGTTCCGGACTGAAGCGCCTAGCACCGGTCGGCCACAGCGACCGGCTTTCTTCGCAAGCGGCGAGACCATTTCCAATTGAAACTAGTACACAATCTGAGCTCGTGCTGATATATTTGAAACTACTTTATACTTGTTATTACCAGGGAGTCAGATTGAAGTTGTAGCCTGTTGGGTTGAGGTTTCAAAGTGAGGTGTGTCATTCGTTTCTTTATAAGACTAGTACACGATCTTCAAAATTGTACACATCAAGTTCTATCATCTGTATCTTGCACGTCCGCTGAAAACTGGACTCGAGTTTGTGTTAAGTTTTCCAGTGTAATCGTCCACAGAAGCACATCATGAAATATCTAGCAGCGCTGCCGAAGACCGCAGCCCCTTTGAGTAGCAGCGGCAGCAGCTTATAACTGGCTTGTGGGGCTGTTTGCGCGGTGCGGTGCGGAGCGAACGCGTGCAGCCGGGCTGCACCCGCATCGATCCCGCGGTCCTGCCTGCGCCCAGATCCGCTACTCTGCTTTATATGCTGAGCCTATCTTGAGAGCAATCCGCGGAAAACCCAGGATAAAGCCGCCACATATTCAGGAATCATGGCACTGCGAGAATGATAATTTTTTTCACAGGTCGTTGCGTGTGAACTGGCCTGGAGGGATACAGTACGCTGGACATTCCAGCACAATGTCAGGCAGTGGCACACACTGGTTTCCGTAAATCAGGGGGAACTTTAAATCCCACCAGAGTGGCACAAAACGTTACACCCCAAGTAGCTGGGCAGCAGTCTTCGAGGGTTAGAACTTAAATAATTGCAACTGCTTCTTTAGAACCAAAATAGATGAATGTCTTAAAAATGTACTGACCTTGAAACGTACAAGGGCCTTTCAATAAGTGATGAACACTTTTTTTTCTGAAATCGAGTTTGTGTTATTCAGGATTCCAATACACCATATTATTCCCCACTCTTTTTGCTATTAAACCCTGTTTTACCAACATAATCCCCGTTGAATGACACGACCTGACGCCACCTTACTGGGAGGGCGTGTGTGCCTGCATGGTACCACTCTACTGGTCGACATCGGAGCCAACATCCTGCTGCATCAACAAGCTCCTCATTATCAACGTACTGCTTGTAACGCGGTAGCAATTACGCACAGATGGTCCTTCGTTGTTTTTTGTACTCTTCTCTTTGGCGGCGAGGAACTCAGCAGTACGTCTACTGCTGAACGAGTGTGTCAGTACTCCCAAAAAAATATGTCCAAATAGGAAGCGAGGTGTTTGATGGTGTACGGTCGCAGGTTCGAATCCTGCCTCGGGCATGGATGTGTGTGATGTCCTTAGGTTAGTTAGGTTTAAGTAGTTCTAAGTTCTAGGGGACTAATGACCACAGCTGTTGAGTCCCATAGTGCTGAGAGCCATTTTTTTTGTTTGATGGTGATACGGCGATCACTTTGAATGAGAGTATCCGCACGTTCCAACATTGCAGGAGTCACAACTGTGTGCGGCCGGCCGGCACGCAGGAGATCGTACAGATTTGCACGATCTTGTTGTGATCATGACACACACCTCGCCCAACGGCTCACCGCGCTTTAGTTCACTACCTGATCCCCCTAGACATTCTGCAAGCATCTATGAATTTCTCCGACGCTCTGGATTTCCGCGAAAAGAAATTCAATGCCATCTCTCTTCTTTCAACGCACTTCAGTTACAGATGCCATTTTGAAGGCTACGTATTGCGCCGCCACCAATCAGAGCTTCATGAAACTATAGTGAGTCAAGCGGAAATATTCCAAAACGTCTCACAACAAATTCCTCATTTTTCAGCCGAAATTGTCCGAGTGAAAAATGTGTTGCATTACTTACTGGACGCCCATCGTAAACGCCATATGGAGGTTTTGGCTGCGGTATCCCGCAAGGTGTGTCCAGCTGCTTGCTGGAAAGGTAGAAGTTCCACCTCGCACATTGGCGTTGTATCTTATGTGTATGTGTAGAGTATACGTGAGTGTTATGGATGAGTATTATGTGATGATGATGATGACGATGATTATGATGATGAAACAAAGGAAGAGGATGAAACCCGGTGCCGGCACATGGCCCATTCCTCTCGAATAGCACCAAAGGGGCCGTCGAGCTTAAGGTCCCCTCTGAAGGACGGTCGACCTTCAGCAGTGTCACACACAAAGACTGGTGATCCGGTACTTTACGCCACCAGCTCTCCTCCCCTTGCCCTTCATCCACCTCCAGGAGGCGAACTGGTGTACACCCGAGTCGAGCGTCACCGCACAGACGTTAGCGATCTCAACTACTAGGCGATGTAGAAGTCGTGCCTCCTTCATTTACGAATCAAGTCCAAGTCAGAAGACAATATGTCTAGAGAGAATAGTGGACGGTATAGTACTTCTCAGCCCCTGCGATAGAACAAATTAGTCACAGCTTGTGCTGTATACGACAGAGGATTGCTCTATAAAGCAATGGGTCGGTTGTGGAGAAAGTGTTGACGCTTATTTCTCAAGGCTGGTTGGCGGTCATGATCCAGAACTGAAAAGCAATACAGCGAATTGACGATCTGCCGTTACAGAACGTTGATACGTTAGGATAGCACCATCACTGTCATACACGAGAATCATTGCAAATGTCACGTTCTTGGGGTCGTGACGATCATTAAATTGTCGTGGTGACCTATAAGGACGTCAGTCGTTTGACAGGGATTTCAGGTGTGGCTCGTAACGGTTTCATTCAAAGTGATGATACCGTGTAACAAAGCCTCTCCTTCACGTTCACAGCATTCCATGTGCGTACGAGTTTTGCTATTCTCAGGCGATCTTTCAGAATGTGGAAAACAGTCGTACACACAAATCCTGCCTATAGAGTCAGTCCATGAATCGTTTGACATCTGTCACCGTACAGTAACGCGGTAAGAACAGAACTACTTCTTCACTGACATGGGAACGACATGGTCGACGAATCCTCCTACGTTTTGACATCCTTCGTTGAAATATTTTACTCACCATGCCATTCTACCATAAGGCAATGCACTTCCCCGCATACGCCTAAAATACCTTGATGACATTGTTGTGGTGTACGTCCTCTACCACATTCAACTTTATCCAACAGTTTTTCTTGTTCCAATAACTTCGAGAGAGCACCACATTAGTCTACACGAAACTGTTGTTCTCGCAGCAGCGCATGCGCATGACGTGGAAAGGGAGATCCTATTTGCGATGAGTGGTATAAGCACGTTTATTTGATGTCGTTGCGTTACGTCTTTACGACAATGTTGCCAGTATTAAAGTTGTAACAGTTGTACATGAGTATTTGTAGATAACAGTTGATTACATTTAACAGCTGGGTGTCAGATGGTGTTACTAGAGTGAAAAGAGAATTAGATTAGCTCTCTTGGTGAAATGAAGTCGTAGCATCATTTATCAGACGAAATGCAATGGACAGCCCGTCGTTACACATGTCATACTAAAATAGAAATGGTTAGGTGGTTAAATGTTTGACGTATTGTCATAGACTGTTCGGCATTGGGCGAAGTACAGGCAAGGTCTAAGCTGTGCCAAAAAAAATAATGATTTTTGAGCTGTTTTTAATTTCATCTATGCACATTATTCATCTGGACTGCAAGACATGATGTTGATATCCAACGTATTTCACAATCTAAAACCTAAAGCATTCGAAGGATATATTTTCAAGATTACCTATTCAGTATACATGTACACACATTTCTACAGTTTGACTCATCGTGCCTACAGCACGCAGACACTAATGGCAGAAATAAAATCGGCACTCGTGGCCGAAGTGGTAGCCGAACACACGATCACTGCTCTACGAAGGTGAAGCACGGAACACGGTGACATTTTGTGTTATGAACTATATGATTCTGGACTGCAGCCTCAGCCCCAAAAATGACCTTGCCTTGCTGCTGCAACCAGAATGATGATCTCAAGGAGTATTCTCCGAAGAAAAAAATTACGAAATTTCCTGTGTTTGAAACCAACAGAGCCGCGCGGGATTAGCCGAGCGGTCTAAAGGCGCTGCAGTCATGGACTGTGCGGCTGGTCCCGGCGGAGGTTCGAGTCCTCCCTCGGTCATGGGTGTGTGTGTTTGTGTTTGTCCTTAGGATAATTTAGGTTCAGTAGTGTGTAAGCTTAGGGACTGATGACCTTAGCAGTTAATCGCATAAGATTTCACACACATTTAAACATTTTGAAACCAACAGACGAGTGTGACCTACACACCTTCTGTCACAGAAGAGATTATGAGTCGTAGCTTAGTTAAGCGAAAAATGGTTCAAATGGCTCTGAGCACTATGGGACTCAACTGCTGTGGTCATTAGTCCCCTAGAACTTAGAACTACTTAAACCTAACTAACCTAAGGACATGACACACATCCATGCCCGAGGCAGGATTCGAACCTGCGACCGTAGCAGTCGCACGGTTCCGGACTGCGCGCCTAGAACCGCGAGACCACCGCGGCCGGCTTAGTTAAGCGACAAGAGTTATAGTTTGATCAATTAAATGAAGCGCTGTCAGTTGCCAGTTGAAAAAAGTCTCTTTTGCATTCAAGCCACGGTCTGTTTTGGACAAGTATGCCCATCATAAGACGACTACATTCACCTGTTATGTAGTACTTGGCAAAGTAAGTCGTATCGACATGTTGTGTGCTGCTGTACTGTGTGAGAAAATTCTGTGATGAAATGAAATTTCGTGTGTGGCTAAGGTCTCCCGCCGGATAGACCGGTCGCCTGGTGCAGGTCTTTTAAGTTGACGCCGCTTCGACGACCTGCGTGCCGATGAGGATGGTATGATGATGAGGACAACATTACACCCAGTCCCCAAGCGGAGAAAATTTCGGACCCACACTCAGCTATGGACCCACACTCAGCTATGGAGGCGGACAGTTCTGTTATTACATCACCTTTCCTCGATATGAATGGATGATTTTATTAGAAATTCAGTTGGTCACTTGAAGTTCATACATGGCGGACAAGTAGAGTTAATGGAATTAATTAGGCGAAATCCGCAACCTGCTGTCATCCTTTACAAATTAGCGGAAGGAATGTCTGCGCAAAAGCGAACGTCGGAGTATCGGATGATGTGTCTCCAGATTAGCACAAAGATCCGAGTCTACTAATACGAATCAGTGATTGCTTCGTTCTGAAGAGCTGAGATTCTTGCGCAACTGGCTATGATTTCATCCATAGGATTACAGCGTCAGACTGCACATTGCTCAGCTCATCTAACAGCAAATATTGCGCTATCATGATGTCACAATCTGAATTCTGTAGAACAGATAACTCATGTTCTGGGACGGAAGAGCTCCTCTCCAGACTCTTGACGCCCTGAGAGCAGTTCAACAAGAAGAATAGGATGTACCTCCTGCTGATGTCAGACATCGTCAGTAACGTCGCCATGCATCACTGGTTGAGCTGAAAGCAAAATTCTGATTTCTTGTGCCATATCAAAGCTAACACATACATATGTTACATAGGAATCAAGATTAGGTTTTTACGCCCCGTGGTAGATAAGGTAATTAAACACGAATACTTTTAAAGGATATTCTAACTGAGGAAATTAATTCTTTGTCCGGAACTGCTTTTCTCGCCATCTCTATATGCAATGTACTGCGTTTCACATTTACAATTAATCATTTTTCATACTCAGTATACCATGTTATAAATCTTTTTTTGCAATTTTTCCTTGATTTATGGAAACACTGTACACATCTAGAAATTATTTTTGAAGAATTCTATTTAAGCCTCATTTTAATGTCTGACTCATTTATACATTATTCACTGTTTCTACACGACACCAATATGAATTTTTGCACCTCATAAACATTCGAATAAATTAATATGGCAGTTTCAGTCGTTCTCCATCCAGACAATTTGCTAAGATTTGCTTCTATAGGAAGGTCACACTTATTGTATACAGAGTATTCTATGTCGGTTGCTCGCAATATCCTTAATGTCATCCAGACGTATGGCTTCATTGTACGTAGCTGCGTTACATTTCCGATTAGTGGATCGAAGTGCGCTATGTGATCAAAAGTATAGGACACCTGGCTGAAAATGACTTACAAGGTCGCGGCGTTCTCCAATGGTAATGATGGAATTCAGTATGGCAGAGGCCCACCCTGAGCGTTGATGACAGCTTCCACTCTCGCAAGCATACTTTCAATCAGGTGCTGGAAATTTTCTTGTGGAATGGCAGCTCATTCTTCACGGAGTGCTGCACTGAGGGGAGGTATCGATGTCGGTCGGTGAGGCCTGGCACGAAGTAGGCGTTCCAAAACATCCCAAAGGTGCTCTATAGGACTCAGGCTGGGACTGTGTGCAGGCCAGTCCATTACAGGGATGCTATTGTCGTGTAACCACTCCGCAACAGGCCGTGCATTATGAAGAGGTGTTCGATCATGTTGAAAGATGCAATCGCCATCCCCGAATTGCTCTTCAGCTGTGGGAAGCAAGAAGATGCTTAAAACATCAATATAGGCCTGTGCTGTGATAGTGCCACACAAAACAAAAAGGGGTGCAAGCTCCCTCCATGAAAAACACGACCACACCATAACAACACCGCGTCCGAATTTTACGCTTGGCACTACACACGCTGTCAGACGACGTTCACCGGGCATTCGCCATACCCACACCCTGCCATTGGATCCCCACATTATGTCCCGTGATTCGTCACTCCACACAACGTTTTCCCACTGTTCAGTCATCCAATGTTTACGTTCCTTACACCAAGCGAGGCTTCGTTTGGCATTTACTGACGTGATGTGTGGCTTATGAGCATGAAATCCAAGTTTTCTCCCCTCCCGCCTAACTGTCATAGTACTTGCAGTGGATCCTGATGCAGTTTGGAATTCCTGTGTGATGGTCTGAATAGATCTCTGCCTATTACACATTACGACCCTCTTCAACTGTCGCCGGTCTCTGTCAGTCAACAGATGGGGTTGGCCTGTATATGTTCCTTCATGTTTCCACTTCATTATTACATCGGAAACAGTGGGCCTTGGGATGATCTCGCGTACGGACGTATGACACAAGTGACAACCAATCACCTGACGACTTTCTGAGTCCGTGAGATCCGCGGAGCGCCCCATTCTGCTCTCTCACGATGTCTAATGACTACTGAGGTTGCTGATATGGAGTACCTGGCAGTAGGTGGCAGCACATGCACCTAATAAGAAAAACGTATGTTTTTGGGGGTGTCCGGATACTTTTGATAACATTCCCCGAACGAGGAAAACATTCGAGTATTTGATAATTGACACTCCCGCCGGCCGAAGTGGCCGTGCGGTTAAAGGCGCTGCAGTCTGGAACCGCAAGACCGCTACGGTCGCAGGTTCGAATCCTGCCTCGGGCATGGATGTTTGTGATGTCCTTAGGTTAGTTAGGTTTAACTAGTTCTAAGTTCTAGGGGACTAATAACCTCAGCAGTTGAGTCCCATAGTGCTCAGAGCCATTTGACACTCCCGTACATAAAAAACCCGTAAACTCCATCCTAAATAACATTGCATTCATATTCTTCAGCTGTTAGTAATCTGTGACCCTAGTCATCTGAAGAATCTTGTCCAACTGCACACCAGTCATCGGTGTTCCTTCTCAACAATACTGCATACATGAGGAGCTCATGTTTATTCTTCTGATTAAAGGAAAATCGATACTAAAATATAATGTGTTTTAACGGAGTGTGTGAAAAGTAGTAACACTTAGGCATAACCATAATGTGAAGGTCAGACTGGGACCGTTAGCACACGTAAAAAGTCTGAGGAATGGTTGTGATGTTTTCCTTCATGTATAAAACATCAGTTAAACATTTCAGAATAGGATTCATAGTGCTGTGTCGACAAGGCAACAATACAGACGTTCTGCGCTCTTTTGACGAAGTGCGATGCCGTCAAAAGAGATACGTCACATCATGAAGTAAAAGTCATTCCGACATTCATCAGTGGTCGCTGTGCCCTATAAGCAGGATCCCGTTTTGCTGACCTGTTTATGATCTTAGTGGAAGTGTTTTTCCGCTGCTCTCCTGCGATATGTTATTAAGTTTTAAGAGTGTGTATACGTCATGTGAGTGACCGAGAGTACGTGTACAATTCAGTATTGCTCTTATGTTCTAGTAGATGAGTGTGGATAGAAAGCGGGCTTTATGGTGAAACGTCACCACTCCATATGACACTGCGGACGTCTAGCACTCAAAGAATGATGCTTTGTATAGTCTGCTGATATAGAATTCTATAGCTATCCATAACCGCCCCTTCCCTTGATGATAAACATTTCTTCAACCAAGAGGGTTCGAAATGGATACCTACTGGTCAATAGCTATCATTATACCTTCCTGTTCTATAAAGGCCACCGCCTTTCTCCCTGCCGAAGTAACCTGTAGGTTAAACGGTTGAATTATATTCATCTCTTCTGTTGTTCCATCTTGTCTATATAGCTTCTTTCCTCTTCAGTACATACCGCACATGCTTTGAGTTTGTGTATCTGTATTATGAGCAACGAGGCTATCACTGTGTACGAGAACAATGAAATTAATAACAATTTCGTACTCTTTGTTCCTTCGTTGGGTCCCGCACCTCAAATTCTACGCCAGGCTCAACGCAGAAGTAAAAATTATTTTATCAATTTTGGTTGGAGAACGTCGAAGCAGTTTTCGTAAATTACACTGTAGGAAATACTGTAACCAGCCACAAGCTTTCTTGAACTGATTTTATTATACCATTACTAGTTTTGGGCCTGAGCCCTTCGTCAGATGGTAGCGTTGATTCCTTTCCAAGTTTTACATATGTATCCTAAAATGTAACAAAATTTATGTGATGCATAGTTTCCAAAAATTTTACATTTGCGTCCTCTATACATATAAGTGAAAAACTAAGTAAGTACAAAAGTCTTATTAAATTTAAGGACTCAAATGTAAAATCTCTCGTAAACTATTGATCACAAAATTTTTGTCACATTTTAGGACACAAGTGTAAAACTTGCAAAGAAGTCAACACTAACATCTGACGATGGGCTCAGGCCCGGAACTAGTACTGGTATAATAAAGTCATTTAAATAAAACTTGTGTTTGGTTGCAGTATTTCCTACGGTGTAATTTAATAGAAGTAAACATCCATATTGGAAAAAAAAAGTCTTTGCTTTATTCACAGTAAAGCACAAGAAAAACATTTGGGCTATTTTTTTGTACACATATCTTAGAATAATGCCGAAAATTTACCTGGTTCATCACAGATTCAACCCCTATACATTAGAAACTCGTAGCAGCGTATGTCGAAAATGGAATGTTTTCTTTAACCCACACTACTTGTTTTGGAGCAGCACAGAGAAGGACCAGAAAGAGGCAATGCTTTCTAGTTTGCAGCGTTCCTTCACGAATAAATTTGCTGATATACTTTATCACTAGAACAGTGCATGATGCATACTAACATCGACAGGACCATTTGCTATGTTTGCTGAGAATTTAAATCCACTGATACAAAGCCTCATGATGTTGTTATGTACAGCTGGACATTGACCGACGTCAAGTCACTTCGATAGAAGAAGAAGAAAGAAAATCAGAACATTTTGTGGTGCGAAGCACTAGTAGAAGCTAGTGTATATGGTGAAAGTCCAGAAAGGCAACAATTCATAAGGATGAAAAATGATTTCACCGTGTTTTAGGGTGCATGCAAATTTTATGCTAAAATTTGAAGTGGAAGTTCTTTGATTTTGATGACTTCTCATTTATTTAATGGAAAAAGATTTTCCTGTCCAAAGTACACTTTTTAGAAATAAATTCTGTCAGCAGTAATCTCCAGAAACGTTTAGAGAGTATTTGTGTATATTTAATCGGACAATTACTAATATATGGGAGTAGAGTCTTGTGACTAAAGTTGCGAAAGCCGCTATACTTGCCAATTCCTATTCCGACAACAGCTACGCAACCTTGGACGTACGCTGTTCTTCATAACGAGCCAAAATGCACAGAAAAAGATTCACATACATTTCGTAATAAGAGTACGAAATCAGTGAGTTCGCAAAACAGAGGAGTTGCTGAATGCAGGCTCGGAATGCAGCGTCGTTGAAGGAGAGCAGCAAGCATTTTAATGTTCGTGTTTCGTGATGCCGACTTTTACGAGTCAGCAATAAAAGGAGAAGCGGATGTATTTCTTTATAGGGGCCATTTTCTGTTACACCGGATGAAAGCTTGAAGGAACTTTTGTCAAAATTTATGTGAAGAAAAATGCAGAGGGCAGTACCGTTGCAGATTCCGTTATTATCTTGCTAACGGCACATGAGTTAAATTGTTGAGGTACTTAAGGTAATTACGAAGGGTAGTCTTTCCCGTCTTTGAGAAAGAAATTCCACAGATTTCTTTAAACTGAGATTCTTTAATGTTACTGGCGTCTCTTCCATTATGAAAGTTCACTGACGAATATTGACAGTTGTCATGTATATTCTGGATGAAACAGAGACTGTGGAACATTACCAGATTGCTCTACAGGTTGTTGGAAAAAAAATAGAATATCAATGCCTGATAAATTACGAAAGCCTATTAGTGTTGATGGAAATAAGTGTTTCACATAGTATAACACAGATCAGAAGCACTCTAGATACTTGAGATAATTCTCATTTATTGTTCCGTCTCAGTTTCACAATTTTCTAATTTGATTACATGTTTCTATCACTCTAATTCATCTTCAGATCTAAGTAATTGCGTCAGCAACCCATCTTCTCTACCCAGAGCTAGTACTCTTAATTGTTGTTCTGAGTAGACAAAACGGTTTACTGATGCAATTACATAGATCTGAAGATGATCCAGAGTCATCGGAACAGGCAATGGAACTAAAATAAAAGTTTGCAACTGAGACGGAACAATAGATGAGAATTGTCTTAAATATCTACTCGTATACAGTTGCTGAATTTTCTTCAGACGATTATGTCGACTATAGTTGAAAGCACTCTGTTGATCAAAATGACAGACGCGACTACACTACCTTATTACCTTCGTACTTGAGAAAGTGGTAGCAACCGAGGATTTATTTTTTCCCTTCTTAACCGGCAGTGTACGTAATTGAAAGGAGTGCTTTATTTAATTGATGGCGAGGTCATTAGAGACGGAAGACTAGCTGGAATACGTAAAGGCTAGCGTAGGGAAACTGTCATGCCCTTTTCCGAATAAACGTCCCAGCATTCACCATAATCGATTTAGTGGCACCACAGGAAACCAGTTCTGGATGGCCAGAGAGTGGCTGGAAACCGGCTCCTCACGCGTGAGAGTCCAGTGCTTTAACCACTGTGCCACGTCACTATGTCTTAGCAGTCAGCCAAATGATTCTGTAAGAAAAGCTTATCCGCAAAATAAATCTTCGGAATCTCTCACACTGAGATCCGAAATAGATGGGATACAGTTTAATCAGAATGTAGAGGAAGGATGGCGGAAATGTGGTACCAGAATACAGGTTGAAGAAATAAGTCTCCTCGTAGTATAGAAAGACTCTTGCCTAGAAGTGAATTTGACCAGATTACTAAGCATGGAAGGGGCACAAGGAAGGCTGAAATTCTCAGTAATAATGTTTCCTTATGACAGTTTGCAAGAACGTGTTGCACGCTCAAAGGCTGCCCCATGTCTTCACTCTTGCATTCCCCTGGAAAATCTTTGATTTATATTTAATGTGGAAATCAAATTAGAAGTTTTATTTTATGAAGATATTTCCTCCGGAATACGTAGTGACTAATCATTTTACACTGACGGAAAATAATCGCAACACCAAAAAGAAGTTTTGCGACAATGACGAAAGTTGGTAGGCCCGTTCCTATATGTGAAAGATGATGTCGATTCAGATTTCGCACAATTTACATAAGTGTCGCTAGCAGCGCTACTATGAAGATGCAAATGAAGTTTGCTTTAAATACACGTTATAACGGTTGTGGGATTTAGTTACCTTTGAGTTTGGGTGTGGTGAGTTTACTTTAGTTTTAAGGCGACAAAGACGCCTTTATCAACACCTCACTGAGTTTGAATGAGGCCTTGTAATAGAGCTACGAGAAAATGGATGTTCCTTCTGCGATACTGCATAAAGACTTCGCAGTAATTCAGTTACTGTACGTGATTACTGGCAGAGTCGCAAGACGACCGGACTCCGGACGGTCACGTGGTACTGCCGAGAGGGAAGGTGATCATGTTCGGCGTATCTCTCTGGCGCATCGTACGGCATATGCAGCAGCAATCTGAACTGCATTTCGCACCACAGTCAGAACTGCTAAAACTCGGTTACTACAACGGCAGCTCCGAGCCAGACGCCCTGTAGCGTGCATTTCACTGACCTCAAACCACCGCGATTTGCGACTTCAGTGGTGCCAACTGAGAGCTCATCGAAGGATAGGAGGAGATCTGTTGTGTTTTCTGATGAAGGCTGGTTCTGCCTCGGTGCCAGTGATGGCTGTGAGCTTGTTAGAAGGAGGTCAGTTGAATGCCTGCAACCAACCCGTCTACGTGCTAGACACACTGGACCGGTACCTGGAGTTATAGTCTGCTGTGTCATTTTGTATGACCGCAGAAGCACTTCGTGGCTGTCCCACGCACCCTGACTGCAAATTTGTACGTCAGTCTGGTGATTCGACCTGTCTTGCTGCCATTCGTGAACAGCATTCCAGGGGGTTTTCCAACAGGATAACGTTCGCCCAGCTACCGCTGTTGAAACACAACACGCTCGATATATGCCTTGGCCTGCTCGATCACCAGATCTGTCTCCATTCGAGCACATATGGGACATCATCCGACGATAATTCCAGCGTCATCCACAAACAGCATTGACCGACCAAGTGCAACAGGCATGGAACTCCATCCCACAAACTGACAGCCAGCTCTAGCACAACTCAATGTATGCACGTTTGCGTTCAACATTCTGGCGGTTACATCGGTTACTAATGTACCAGTATTTCACGTCTGCTACAACTTACCTCGCGCTTAAATTAACCTGTGATCTTGCTATATTAATCACTTAAATTTGGTGCCTTGACAAATGCATTCCCAGAATTTACTTAGTCTGCATTAATTATTTTTTGGTGTTGCGATTTTTTCCGTCAGTTTATTTCTATTTTAATGTTTTTTTATAGATGATCATACTTGTTCACTTTTAGAGAAAATACTTTTGTAAATATCGTTACAGTAATGTGCTTACTCCTGTCATAACTGCTTCATTCACATTAAACATATTTCTAGGAAATAGTTGTTAATAAATTATTTTATCTCCGTGATTTGTTTCGAATCCGTATCGAACGTACATTCCAAGCATCATCATGCGATTCTGATCTCTAAAGTGTGTACGTGAAACGCACTGCCGTGTGCACGAATTCCTAGCGCCGTTGTGCGCGTCTGCCTAGCTGACGTCATGCTATTGTCGGTTGTGATATTTTTGGCTTCACGGTCCACTTTTGAAAGACTCGCTTACCGACGACTATCAGACCTTAACACAAAGTTTTTATGCACAGTAACAATTTCAAACACGACAAGAGTATAAATTTGTATTTCAACTAGAACAGATTTTGAACGGATGACTATTATCCCAAATTTTAAATGCCAAATTGTATCAAACATTGCTGTAGAATAGTCTGCGGAAATATTATTTTCCAGTCTCTTAAAATGTTCTTTTGAGCTCTGATATCATAAAATCTTCAATACTGACCTGTTATGGGAACATACCGTTCCATTTTTCAAGCAATAAATGCAGCTACCACCAATTTCTTTCTGTTACTGGAATGTGTAGGATTCTTTTCTTTCAGTATAAGAAAACTTACACCTCTCAGGATTACAGGCTGTCGTAACATTACGATTTTTTCTTTGCTTTTTCTCCATATTATAGCTGAAGGCAAGAATAATGAAGCAATTTTAACAATACATGAAAACAGTGAGTGCATTATGATATCTGACATGGGGTGTGATGTGGTATGCCACTATGTGGCAAATGTAAGTAGCTGAAAATCGAAAATCAACCATCTGAATCATTAAGTACAAAGAAATCACAGCCAGGTATTAAAGCAATATTTATATTCTTCACCATGAAACAAACACAATGCACCTACAAATGCTTATGTTGTAATATCTAATACTAAACATGAGATATGTCATATGTATTAAGTGTTCGAAGAAGGTTTAGAGTAGAAAGGTGAAAGATCAAGCAAGAGAAGATTTTAATATTCCGTTTGAAAGTGGTGAAAAATGAAATACGGGGACCTGTAAGTAGTGCGTGCTTCTCAGGCAAGTGTTACAGCATGTCATTAGTCACATTCTTTACATCCGAAAGCTGTAATTACACAAAAGCTAAGCATCAGATCAAGAGTTATATACAGAAAGTTTAGTACCAGTCGATTCACAGGCATAATTCCATTTGTACAACATCTTCTGGAATAATTTAGAGGTTTTGAACTCATTTGTTGCACTACTGTAAAGCCAAGGATTTACATTACAGTCGGCAGCTCGTGTCATTGATCTTCCACCAATCACTGCTCTCTGACTGATGCCTTCACTATAAGAGTATCGAAAAGAAACTGGCAATTTTAATAACACACAAAAGAAGTGTGATGTAACGATACTGGATGCATTCGATCTCTCCTATTTCTCCGCGAACACTGAGAACTACTAAAATATTTACAATAGAAATTTCAACGAAACTGCTAACAACATAGTATTATGAGTGTTCTCTACAAGTATGCTAGAAGGCAGTTAATGAAACTGCTGTCTTTGAAGTATTGAGTCTAAGTTGCAGCAGACATTATATGTAGTGAAGAAGTTATATAGTCATGCAATGAAACTGAGTCAAGAAGAATGAGAAGTGAGTAGAATTACCTTGGTCCGCACTTCGATCTTGTCGCTATAGACAAGGACTACCCGATCCTTGCCCGGGCTGGTGGCCAGGAATGGGATGCTCTGCTCGCAGTGCATGCACGGGATGGAGGGCCATGCAGCATGCACGCAGCGCCAGCACGGGGAAGACAACAACAGTGGGGCAAATCAGAACGAGGCCTCATAACACAACTGCCGTCGGGGACATACTGGCTGCTGCCCGCGGCCGCCCGCAACAAACTATACCACCTCTCATCTAACCTGCAAACCAGCACACGCACCAATGTCACCACCAGCAGACAACCAACACCAAATATTTCTGCTCACGCTTCTCGAAATTACTTAGAGCTCATCGGTACTGGTTTGTTTCCCCTCAAGTACCAGCTACCGCCAGTTGTCGCGGACTCAGGGAGGTAACTTTCTCGTACCCATTATGACCACTGCCAATAGTTGACCGTGCCATAATGATTCGAGATAATTAATGATAAATGGTAACCAGTCATTCTGTGTTACGCACTTAAATACATCCATCAGAGCGCTGTTCTGATGTGCGCTTTCGTGTGTCGACTCGAGTGACAAAAATTTTCTTGACAACATAAAAGAGGTGTACCTGGTTGCCCAAACTATGTTACAGAATAATGTACGTAATAACAGAAAAAAATTAACGCTCGAACAAATTATTGATGTAGTTCCTACTGTAACACGCCCCATAGTGAAACTTCGTGTCTTATGTAAGAACGACAGCCCTTAATTTCGAGGTTTCCGACAAGTGCTAGCAAGCAGAGGGCCCGCTATCGTTGAAGTAGTTAACACTCGTAATTATTTTAAGTATACTGAGACAGTGTAAAATTATATTTTTAACTGAAAAGATGTGCTTTTTAGTAGCAGTCGTTAGCTCTAGAAATAAGGAGCACATATTAATGTTAGTAATGATATGTTTTATAAAATTAACTGGAAGATGAACAATTATCAAAAGTATAGATTCCTACTCACCGTAAGACAGACACGTTAAGTCGCAGAAAGATACAACGAAGAGATACATTTAGCTTTCGGCCAAAGCCCTCTTCAGAGAAGGAAGGAAAACACACTTTGGCCGGAGATAGTGGTTATGTGTGCCTGAGGTGTGCCTGCTTGTGTGTGTTTTCCTTTCTTTTCTGTAGAAGGCTTTGGCCTAGAGCTAAGTGTATAACAGTCTTTTCATTGTGCCTGTCTGCATGCAACTCAGTGTGTCATTGTTTTGGTAAGTAGTAATCTATCCTTTTCGTAATTGTTGATATTCCAACCTGGACTTTCCATATTTGGTTTTAACTTGAAGATGAGCTATTTGTGAAGATCACGAGGGCCAGTAAACAGCGGTTCCATCTCCATTTCCATGTAAACAATGTATAACTGGAGGAAAAGGCGCGATGTCAACAAGTTTTGGCATCATATTTAATGCACACATTCTTACAATTACAACAGGTTCCCTATAAATCTTGATCGCTGTACGGATTTTTTTCTCTAACTCTATTCACCAGCAGACATTAAATTTTAGTTATACTTTCTCCACTCCTTTCTTCTCGTGCCGTTGAAGGCATTACTGTATTCTATTGACGGCAAAAAGTAAGTGATTCGCTATTTAAGTGGCTTGAGAAATAACATGTGCTAGCTTTACAGAAAAATACTAACTTATTTGTGCAGTTTCGAACGCAGAAAAACTTGTTTTGACAATTTTATCAGTTTATTAACCATAGATTACTAAACCCTAGTAAACGTTACCAATGCAGCAGGGTAATTAACTATTGCATAACCTGTACATTATGTCTCCCTTTGAGTAAAATATGGACTAGTACACGCTACGATGGTTTAGTAGCAATGTAACATTTTCCCCCATTTAGTGTTCTAGGGTTACATGCTATGTCTGTCCAAGATACGAAATAAAACTGATACATGTACGTTAACTTTAGTGGCCCGAATATTCCTACTGAGCATTATTTTATACTTTCAGGAAACTAGCGTCATATATCTTACTATACTAGCGTAGAAAACGTTTCCAAGCATTGGTGTTTCATTATAATGACTAGGAGACTAGTTCTACACAGGTTCAGGTGAAGGAAGTCTCTAACAAACACAAAGCTAGCGCAAAACTTAGAGTGGTTATGTGCAAGAGACTGCCTAAATACTTTAAAAGCGTTTCATTATTTTGTTTTAATTGCACAAATAGTGACTGGCTACATTTTACCATTAATTACGTCGACTGAAAGCCATATATGACAGAAAACTCTATTTACTTCTACTTCAGTTTAACTGCAATTTATTGGTTTCCCGTGGCCAGTCTTTTTAAAACCGGCTTAGAGAAGCGTGAAGTCATTTAAAAATGATTTTCGTCTTTTATTATTTCGAGAAATCTTGGTTTCACTGTGTGGTAAAGAATCACCAGCGGCAGTTCTAATAAAACTGACAATGGTCCTGTACCGGAATCTCAGTAGTCGAGAAACGCTATTCGGCGCACCAAAGAAATATCGGTGCGATGAATAACAGGTTTTATACACTAAAAAGTGGTATCTACTTATCATCACAGTCATGTTTCTGGGAAGCACTGAGCAACTTCAAATTCTTTCACTCCCAGAAATATGCTTGTCAGTGTGCTTTGACAAAGGACGGGTATGTTAATGAACAGCGTCTGCTGCAGCAACGCTACGACATAAAAGTAGCTTTTGATTATCAGTAATGGAAGCGAAATCTTCAAATCATGCTGCAGCAAACCTGCGTTTTAACTTTTGAATGACAGTTGTTTCTGCAGCAGCCGCCAGTATTCCTCGAGCTGACTATCTAGTATTAACTTATAGTATCCAGTAGTCATGACATAAAGTGTTACAAATTGTTATTTCTTTGATGCAATAATACATGAAGTAATATATAAAAAATACTATAAATATATTGGGAAACAGGCTTCAGTTCAAGCAGCTTTCCTCCTTTACCTGCCATGGAAAAAAAAAGTTAATCCTAGTGCAGCAGTCCCCCGTACGGCCTCTTCTACAAGAAGTCAGATTGATTCCATTCAGTCTTTCATGTCCGGACCTTTTGTCCATATATACAGGTGCCAGATACTTTACAAGCATTCATGCTTTTTTGTATCAGTAGTCATGAACTCCAGAGATGTTCTGAAAGCAGTCACTGTTTGGATGTTTGTGTGTAGGCACCTATTTTGCAGTCTTTACATATTCATTCGCTGTCAGATACACCAGAGTGGCTCGGTAACATTGAAACAGGAAAGCTTTTCTCCTTGTGCACTTAAAAATTCTCCAGTCTGCCGGATATTCCATTCAGTGTTGGAGTATCATATTACCATATTCCACCGTTTACACTAATGGAGTTGCCTTTCCCGTAAAATACTGCTATCCTTCGTCTTAAGAAACTACGTCCGTCACATCACTGCACAGCGTATTAGTTTTACAGTTTTCATGATTTTCATATTAGTGATAGATGAGGGCAGTTCAAGAATTCAGCCTTATACCAAGTGACAGTAGCTTATTACTGTTCTGGTGAACTTCATTTACGCACAGTTACTGCCAAATAAACATTCAAGTCTGTATCGAAACCTTGGAGTCTTTGAATATTGCATACATTTCTTATGTGTAAGTGGCAAAATTAACACAGCTATCTAGTAAGTACATTACTTTTTAGTATCCTGCTGTGAATTATTCGAAAGAATTCGGCCCAAATTTTGTCTGAGTTAAGCTGTTTTCTGATTAACTTCTGAGTCGTGATGGCTACAAACGTCAGTAGTTCTAAAGTGGCCAATTTATATTGACATCGGTTTATTCGCGTCCCAAGGCAGACAGAGTCTAACACCAATAACCTTACTGACAACGATGATGTGGCATTATGAGTTCTTTTAGAATGATGAATTTTTAGATAAAGAAACGCATAATCTTTGAAAAAAAAAGAGAAGACTTTTCTGTTAGAGTAATAAGTAGCGAAGCATTCAGTTAAATATTCATTGGAATTAGTATGCATACTACTCAGTCAGTAGGAGAGGACTTGAGAATGTTATGCAGACTGTAAAAGCTATTGTTGCCAAGTTACCACAGAAAATACCGCTTTTGATGTTGCCAGAGCCGCAAGGAATCTGCAAGTTAATTGTGTGAAACTAGCAGCAAAGCCACGCCCCGCACCGCATAACAGAGTTAGTATTGAAGCACTTCAAGTCCGTCGCGTGTTAAGGCCACGTCTAATGGAATTTACACAAGCGGTCTTAACGCTCCCCTCTGTCGTTGTTGCCATAGTCTGTGAGCACATTACCGGGTGGAGTCAAGATACGTACATATTCCCAGGTTGTGCGGAAAAGTATTTAGATTCCATTCTAGTTTATTTGCGTCTTAGTACATTTATGTATACCACCGTGGGAACTTACGTCAAGAGCAGAAACAGAAATTTAAGTGACGATAAAGAAAATTATTATTTAATCAAACATAGTCTAAGATGATGCCGAAGAATGGGGGTGATAAATTTATCAACGTATGTTTAGGATTAGTGCTACTTGATTACTACCACGAAAGTGGGAACTTCGAACCGTTAATGAAATTGCAAGTGAATGTCTCCGAATATTTGCGGCAGAAATGGATATGAATCTTTTTTTTAAATACAATACTGGACACATGTAACAATTGTTATCAGACAACTTTAAGAGTTTAGGTTTCAAAATGGTGCTGTTTAGCAAAGTGTCTTCAGAAGATTACAGACGAACGTCGATGAGTTGTATGTCCTCACTGCTTGTGAAGGAAAATATTAAACATCTGAATTAATTACAAGAACCGAATTGTTTAATTACAATGATCCTCACTTTGCAGTACGGTATATTATTATCAGCTATAGCAGTAAATAACAAACAGCTACAAACATTAAAAAATCAAAACCATTGTGTGAAGTGAGTGGGACGTTATTTTGTTACTTTTTGTCAATCTTTTTTTTAATACCATCATGATGTCTTATTTAACGTAAGTGAGCTGATTCGAAGTTAATGTCTGTATCTAAGCGTATATTCCTTAGCTGCTATAGAGACATTGTAATAATACTCCCTTCGATTTCTCTCTGCTCCAAAGTCATTTGTATAGTATTTAAATACTAAAATTCCGAATTTTTCCACAGGAATATCACATCCGAATTTCTCTTTCTTTTAGATATAACACAACGCAATAAGCTGAACGTTTCCTCGTAAAAACAGAGCAACACGAAATTTACTGTTTTAAACTTCATATACGTATAGCTGCAGACACATACTTTCATGGACAGCAGCATCAAGAGACGCAGCGTGACTACACTGCATAGGAGTGTAATACGTCCTACGTAGTAGAAAGTCAGACTACTGATAAATGGATTCTGAATACAGATTCTCAGTATTTATTACATATTAGCAATGAATAACACTAAAACTACTTGTGCTTCTTAAATTGTGGGAAATATTTAATAAACCACAATAAAGTAAAACTGATGGATAAATTATTGGGCTGAGAATTTTACAGCGACAGCATAAGAAACTTGGTGACGGATTTGAAAAGCAAGGGGACGTCTCGTCGCCGCTAGACTGCACTTCAAACTAAGCTGAAGTTCGTAAACGACTGGTCGGACTTGAAATTTCTCTAAAATAAAATCAATAGTTACTAGTCCCACAGTAAATTTCTACCGTTATTTCGTTTGTAACACGTGCGATGGTGAAATTACGTTATTTGCATTCCTATAATGCAGAAACGGTAGTTTTAGGGGACGAGTTGTCACTCGGAGTGATACCTATACGATCCCCACTAGAGCACTCAAAATGTGCTATGGAACTTTCGAAAAATCCTATATAACGGACTGCGATACTCTTGAGGAATGTTGAGAAAGTGTAGTTTTATAAGACAATTATTTACCCATTTTTAGGATTTCTTTGTGTGTATACACCTTTATGAACAGTCCAGATGACTACGAACATTCATAAGGTATAGCGAATAGTTTTGTTCTCGTGGAGGACTTGTTCATCCAGGTTATATGAATGCCCCGAAATTTTATATTTAACGCACTACTGAAAAGGCATCACTGTGTATGTGAAGCGTTTGTCTACAATAGTGAGAATTTAGGGAACATTATCAGGCGTATAATCAATGGTTCTTCTCAGATTACGTTCGTAAATGGAATGAGAAATAGGACAACTAAAACGATTTTCTAATTTTCTCATGGAGCGGAACCACTACAGAGAATGAAGTTTAACGCATCTTCATGTGATTACGTTGATGTAAAAGGGGGCTAATGTCATATGGTAACAAGCAGCGTTTGACAACCACTGATATCGACGCAAAAGGAATTCCTCGGTTGAAATATGCCATTTGGTGGCAGTCTCACATTATATACAAACATATTTTGGTGAAATGTAATTGAATAAGAATCTTGCAGGAACAACAAAAAAACAGGGTTTTCCCGCTGATGAGTGTCAGTCTGAAGTGCAACTATTTCGATTGTTAAGAACTATTAATAAATTCGGCATGATATTCGCAATATTATTGCCTCAAACCCAATAATAAGAAATGAGGATAGGTGATTGCACCAGCAAAGGCAATTAGCGGTTTAAATAATACTGTTTCTTTACTAAAAAAACATTACTTAATAAGCAGGCAACCCCATATTGTGCAAGAAACATAATTTCAAAAATAAACTAGTTTAGGCTCCAGTGGAGTCTTTCTGGGGTTGTTACAAGTAGGTACGTAAACGGAATTCATTATGTAGTTCAGTGTTTGGTGCCCTCTTTGTCCCGGTCTGCACCACGGCACAAGTGAGGAATTATTGGAAAGAAATTCACGACGATTTAATGGAAAAAGAGGTAAAAGCATTAAAATGGTGTTTCGGCAACAACAGAGTTAATGGAGTCTTTCTTTCTCAGGCGTAGAAGAGTCTACTCTTATACGTTGTATTCGTAACAGTTGTTTCTCAGATTGAGGTGCCATACTAAATATCCTAATTTACAGATAGTTCAAGCCTACACATATGCTATCTCCACACGCTAGCAGGCGCGCACATTGGCACATTGGTGTTTGTGTGTGGGAGGTGGGGGGGAGGGGGGGGGAAAGGAAGATTGCTGTCATTCATTAAAATATGATTTCTGCCTTAATTTTGATGTATTTTTGTGAATATAATTTTTGGTACGTTACATATGTTCTGTCCGCAGCTCGTGGTCTTGCGATAGCGTTCTCGCTTCCCGCTCACGGTGTCCCGGGTTCGATTCCCGGCGGGGTCAGGGATTTTCCCTGCCTCGAGATGACTGGGTGTTGCTGTGTTGTGGTCATCATCATCATCATTCATCCCCATTACCGTCAATGGCAGACCACCTCCGCTACGACCTTGCCTAGTCGGCGGTGCATGTCTCCCGCATCGTTCCCTACGCTCCTCGGAGTATGGTACCTCATCATCATCACATATGTTCTCCTTTTACATCGTATTTTGGCGCTATCCGAAGATACTCTCCAGTATGTTGCTGTCGGTTTCTTAATGGGTTGCGCAGAAGCGGATTTTTCTGTACTGTAATGTTCCCTCTCACACTCATGACAAAAGCGAGCTTTCACAATGTCGACACGCTTTTACTACTAGTGGGACTGTTCACTGTCTCACGGCCTCAGCACATATCAAAAACAATATGTCAAACACATAGACGCTCTACCTATGGGAAGAACGAGGAACCACTTGAGTCAGTACACAGATATGGAACAGACAACTCTCTGGGTGGAGAGAAAGGAGGGAGGGAGGGGGGGGGGTGGGGGAATCGCAGTAGCATTTACTCCCGGCCTAATTCTTACGTGACTGTTATCCTTACTCACTCGATCTTTTCGGTTTGATATGTGCACACCACATCACTAAATCCCTATATTTAATGTATCTTTAATCCGTTATTTCTTATCAGATCTACAAAATATTTACGATGGGTGCACAATAAATAATGCAACACTTTTTTTCTCGGCTTATTTCGGTTGAAAAAATGTGGAATTTGCTATGGAATGTCGTGGAACATTCGAGCTCCAGCCCTAACAGTGCCATGAAGTTTCAATAGGTGGCGGCGCTATAAGCCCTCATGTGGCGTGATCACCGATGGGTGTGACACTGAAACGTGCGATAATAAAAACGGAAAGGGTCTCTCTAAAACCCTGTACTTCGCCAAAACAGTTGGTGGCACTGCCCACATATACTGTGTATTTTAAAACTGTACCTTTACAGAGGAAACCTGCAAAGAAGCACATGATGCCTGCAGGTTGGTAACCACTTGACACACCTTCGAGGCCAGTTGCCTGCCTATAGGCACCTAGGAGTTATTTGCAAGTTTTCTCTGTAAAGGTACATATTTGTAATACTCAATATATATCAGCAGGTGCCACCATGGGTTTTGCAGAACTGGGGGTTTGTAGGGGACCCTTTGCCGTTTTATTCGCGCATGTGTCAATACCACATCCATTTGTGATTACGCCACAGGAAGGTGTGAAACAGGAGCACTGAAAAATAATAAAGACGCTTTGCTGCTTCAGATCACTCTCAAATTTCGCCGTATGGTTCTGAATGGTCTCTAGTGTTTCCATCCTGTACATCCCCATGAACCATGGACCTTGCCGTTGGTGGGGAGGCTTGCGTGCCTCAGCGATACAGATGGCCGTACCGTAGGTGCAACCACAATGGAGGGGTATCTGTTGAGAGGCCAGACAAACGTGTGGTTCGTGAAGAGGGGCAGCAGCCTTTTCAGTAGTTGCAGGGGTAACAGTCTGGATGATTGACTGATCTGGTCTTGTAAAACTAACCAAAACGGCCTTGCTGTGCTGGTACTGCGAACGGCTGAAAGTAAGGGGAAACTACAGCCGTAATTTTTCCCGAGGACATGCAGCTTTACTGTGTGATTAAATGATGATGGCGTCCTCTTGGGTAAAATATTCCGGAGGTAAAATAGTCTCCCATTCGGATCTCCGGGCGGGGACTACTCAAGAGGACGTCCTTATCAGGAGAAAGAAAACTGGCATTCTACGGATCGGAGCGTGGAATGTCAGATCCCTTAATCGGGCAGGTAGGTTAGAAAATTTAAAAAGGGAAATGGATAGGTTAAAGTTAGATATAGTGGGAATTAGTGAAGTTCGGTGGCAGGAGGAACAAGACTTTTGGTCAGGTGATTACAGGGTTATAAATACAAAATCAAATAGGGGTAATGCAGGAGTAGGTTTAATAATGAATAAAAAAATAGGAGTGCGGGTTAGCTACTACAAACAGCATAGTGAACGCATTATTGTGGCCAAGATAGACACAAAGCCCATGCCTACTACAGTAGTACAAGTTTATATGAAAACTAGCTCTGCAGATGATGAAGAAATTGATGAAATGTATGACGAGATAAAAGAAATTATTCAGGTAGTGAAGGGAGATGAAAATTTAATAGTCATGGGTGACTGGAATTCGTCAGTAGGAAAAGGGAGAGAAGGAAACATAGTAGGTGAATATGGATTTGGGGGAAGAAATGAAATAGGAAGCCGCCTTGTAGAATTTTGCACAGAGCATAACTTAATCATAGCTAACACTTGGTTCAAGAATCATAAAAGAAGGTTGTATACCTGGAAGAATCCTGGAGATACTAAAAGGTATCAGATAGATTATATAATGGTAAGACAGAGATTTAGGAACCAGATTTTAAATTGTAAGACATTTCCAGGGGCAGATGTGGATTCTGACCACAATCTATTGGTTATG
The DNA here is from genome assembly GCF_023898315.1 of Schistocerca nitens. Lineage (NCBI taxonomy): Eukaryota > Metazoa > Arthropoda > Insecta > Orthoptera > Acrididae > Schistocerca > Schistocerca nitens. Next base: position 697,404,643 of record NC_064616.1, on the reverse strand, counting down.
AACTGCAGATTGAAACTGAAGAAATTGCAAAAAGGTGGGAATTTAAGGAGATGGGACCTGGATAAACTGAAAGAACCAGAGGTTGTAGAGAGTTTCAGGGAGAGCATAAAGGAACAATTGACAGGAATGGGGGAAAGAAATACAGTAGAAGAAGAATGGGTAGCTTTGAGAGACGAAACAGTGAAGGTAGCAGAGGATCAAGTAGGTAAAAGGACGAGGGCTAATAGAAATCCTTGGGTAACAGAAGAGATATTGAATTTAATTGATGAAAGGAGAAAATATAAAAATGCAGTAAATGAAGCAGGCAAAAAGGAATACAAACGTCTAAAAAATGAGATCGACAGGAAGGGCAAAATGGCTTAGCAGGGATGGCTGGAGGACAAATGTAAGGATGTAGAGGTGCATATCACTAGGAGTAAGATAGATACTGCCTACAGGAAAATTAAAGAGGCCTTTGGCGAAAAGAGAAGCACTTGCATGAATATCAAGAGCTCAGATGGAAACCCAGTTCTAAGCAAAGAAGGGAAAGCAGAAAGGTGGAAGGAGTATATAGAGGGTCTATACAAGGGCAATGTTCTTGACGACAATATTGTAGAAATGGAAGAGAATGTAGATGTAGATGAAATAGGAGATATGATACTGCGTGAAGAGTTTCACAGAGCACTGAAAGACCTAAGTCGAAACAAGGCCCCGGGAGAGGACAACATTCCATTAGAACTACTGATAGCCTTAGGAGAGCCAGCCCTGACAAAAAACTACCATCTGGTGAGCAAGATATATGAGACAGGTGAAATGCCCTCAGACCTCAGGAAGAATATAATAATTCCAATCCCAAAGAAAGCAGGTGTTGACAGATGTGAAAATTACCGAACTATCAGTTTAATAAGTCACAGCTGCAAAATACTAACGTGAATTCTTTACAGACGAATGGAAAAACTGGTAGAAGCGGACCTCGGGGAAGATCAGTTTGGATTCCGTAGAAATGTTGGAACATGTGAGGCAATACTAACCTTACGACTTATCTTAGAAGAAAGATTAAGAAAAGGCAAACCTACGTTTCTATCATTTGTAGACTTAGAGAAAGCTTTTGACAACGTTAACTGGAATACTCTCTTTCAAATTCTGAAGGTGGCAGGGGTAAAATACAGGGAGCGCAAGGCTATTTACAATTTGTACAGAAACCAGATGGCAGTTATAAGAGTCGAGGGGCATGAAAGGGAAGCAGTGGTTGGGAAAGGAGTGAGACAGGGTTGTAGCCTTTCCCCGATGTTATTCAATCTGTATATTGAGCAAGCACTAAAGGAAACAAAAGAAAAATTCGGAGTAGGTATTAAAATTCATAGAGAAGAAGTAAAAACTTTGAGGTTCGCCGATGACATTGTAATTCTGTCAGAGACAGCAAAGGACTTGGAAGAGCAGTTGAACGGAATGGACAGTGTCTTGAAGGGAGGATATAAGATGAACATCAACAAAAGCAAAACGAGGATAATGGAATGTAGTCAAATTACATCGGGTGATGCTGAGGGGATTAGATTAGGAAATGAGACACTTAAAGTAGTAAAGGAGTTTTGCTATTTAGGGAGTAAAATAACTGATGATGGTCCTGAAGAAGAAAATTTGTTAGCATCAAGTATAGATTTAAGTGTCAGGAAGTCGTTTCTGAAAATATTTGTATGGAGTGTAGCCATGTATGGAAGTGAAACATGGACGATAACCAGTTTGGACAAGAAGAGAATAGAAGCTTTCGAAATGTGGTGCTACAGAAGAATGCAGAAGATAAGGTGGGTAGATCACGTAACTAATGAAGAGGTATTGAATAGGATTGGGGAGAAGAGAAGTTTGTGGCACAACTTGACTAGAAGAAGGGATCGGTTGGTAGGACATGTTTTGAGGCATCAAGGGATCACAAATTTAGCATTGGAGGGCAGCGTGGAGGGTAAAAATCGTAGAGGGAGACCAAGAGATCAATACACTAAGCAGATTCAGAAGGATGTAGGTTGCAGTAGGTACTGGGAGATGAAGAAGCTTGCACAGGATAGAGTAGCATGGAGAGCTGCATCAAACCAGTCTCAGGACTGAAGACCACAACAACAACAACATGAGGGCAAAAATTGCGATCGCACTGCACTCCATAGAATACGATGACATTCAGTGGGGATGCAGCCACACAGCGTCCATAGAAAAGGGTTAAAACGGCCAAGAGTGTCATCCGTGTCAAGGTTGTCAAGAACGTCTTTCTGTCGCTCACTACACAGCGAACTATAGTTTTCGACCACAAAATGTGTGGGAATTAACGACCCAAGGAAAGGGGTGGTTTCATTGCCGCTCATTACGCCATCCCCTGAGGCCTTTTCGTTATGATTCGGAGTGGCGGTGTATCTGGAACGTTTTCTTCGGTCACCCATTAGAAAACCACGTGCCTTCAACGCTGGGAGTCGCGGTTCTGGCCTCCACCACAAAGACGTCAAAAGAAGGGGAGAAATGTGGGTGAAGGGTCTTTGACGACCTTCCCATCGTATGACACGTCCTCGGTGACGTTAGGCAGAATTATGGTGAAATTTGTTGCCAATGTGAGATTATTAACTCACTTTTGCACGTCACGTGGACTTCGAAGCTCTGGTCTTTTTTATTTTTGTGTCGACACCTTGCTGTTTGAAGCGTTGTCTAGCTGGAGAGAGACATCGCAGGACACTATGTTTTTACAAGATTGCAGAGGAATTTCAAACTTATGCGCTGGAATGGAGGACAATTGTAGGGTTTCGAAAAAATGATCCTTTAATTCTGTTGCACACTGTAGAATTTAATTGCTCTTCTCTACTTACTATCATTTATTAGACTACTACTGCTACGATAATAAGAAACACTGTTTCTAAACATCGTATGCTAAGTCGTGGAACAGTATGGAAAGAGTACAAACTCAGGTGTAGTTTTGACGATTTACGTCTTTTGGGCGAGTTTATAAATCCAGTGGAATCCAACATCAAATCTTCAGTAGGAGTTTGTTCAAGGAAGACTTAAACAGGTATCACACATATACTTTGTGAACGACACCAAATATTGTATCTCTTAAATGTGAAGCACTGTTGACAGATAAAAACCGTCTAGCAGTTTACATCTTGGACGAACATGCTATTACCTTTATGAAAGTAGTTATAATTATATTTCTTCTTCTGTCGGCTGCAAGTTATAAATGACATGTACACTACTGGCCATTAAAATTGATACACCACGCAGATGACGTGCTACAGACGTGAAATTTAACCGACAGGCAGAACATGCTGTGATATGCAAATGATTAGCTTTTCAGAGCATTCACACGAGGTGGCCGCCGGTGGCGACACCTACAACGTACTGACATGAGGAAAGTTTCCAACCGATTTCTCATACACAAACAGCAGTTGACCGGCGTTGACTGGTGAAACGTTATTGTGATGCCTCGTGTAAGGAGGAGAAATGCGTACCATCACGTTTCCGACTTTGATAAAGGTCGGATTGTAGCATATCGCGATTGCGGTTTATAGTATCGTGACATTGCTGCTCGCGTTGGTCGAGAGCCAATGACTGTTAGCAGAATATGGAATCGGTGGGTTCAGGAGGGTAATACGGAACGCCGTGCTGGATCCCAACGGCCTCGTATCACTAGCAGTCGAGATGACAGGCATCCTATCCGCATGGCTGTAACGGATCGTGCAGCCACGTCTCGATACCTGAGTCAAGAGATGGGGACGTTTGCAAGACAACAACCATCTGCACGAACAGTTCGACGACGTTTGCAGCACCATGGACTGTCAGCTCGGAGACCATGGCTGCGGTTACCCTTGATGCTGCATCACAGGACAGGAACGCCTGCGATGGTGTACTCAACGACGAACCTGGGTGCATGAATGGCAAAACGTCATTCTTTCGAATGAATCCAGGTTCTGTTTACAGCATCATGATGGTCGCGTCCGTGTTTGGTGACATCGCGGTGAACGCACATTGGAAGCGTGTATTCGTCATCGCCATACTCTCGTATCACCAAGCGTGATGGTATGGGGTGCCATTGGTTACACTTCTCGGTCACCTCTTGTTCGCACTGACGGCGCTTTGAACAGTGGACGTTACATTTCAGATGTGTTACGACCCGTGGCTGTACCCTTCATTCGATCACTGCGAAACCCTACATTTCAGCAGGATAATGCACGACCGCATGTTGCAGGTCCTGTATGGGCCTTTCTGGATACAGAAAATGTTCGACTGCTGCCCTGACCAACAAACTGTCCAGATCTCTCACCAATTTGGTCAATGGTGGCCGAGCAACTGGCTCGTCGCAATATGCCAGTCACTACTCTTGGTGAACTGTGGTATCGTGTTGAAGCTGCATGGGCAGCTGTACCTGTACACGCCATCCAAGCTCTGTTTGACTCAATGCCCAGGCGTATCAAGACCGTTATTACGGCGAGAGGTGGTTGTTCTGGGTACTGATTTCTCAGTATCTATGCACACAAATTGCGTGAAAATGTAATCACATGTCAGTTCTAATATAATGTATTTGTCGAATGAATACGCGTTTATCATCTGCATTTCTTCTTGGTGTAGCAATTTTAATGGCCAGTAGTGTACTTCAGGACAGTGTTGTAGATAGATCTGCATTAGCTCCCATACGACATTTTCGACCTCAAGCATGTCTTTTCTGCAGACAATAAGGTAAAAAGAGCTAGAACTCGGATTTATGCGAGTACATAACAGCACTGCTTCGGTTTGTCCTTTCTTCGTACATAAAGTTGTGGCATAACATTTTACCATAGACGTCTTCTTCTTGCAATTTGTTCTAACAAGGTACGGATGTCAGCGAACTTTCCCTTTCACTAGCAATAAAAATTTGAGCTGTTGGTGTGACTATGCCTTTGAACTAAATGAGGGGGTTATGAGAACACTGATATAGATGAATTTGAAGGCCTAAGATAGAAATTATTTTTAGTATTGAAAAATCCTGTGTCGTAAGTTCCAGAGACCAGTGTGAGTACGTTGACACAGAATAAAACTTCATGCTTCTAGACTGCTATAATATTAAATAAAAGCGTTTCCAAAAATTCACCGCAGATGTATAAGAGAAACTATAGGAAACCTAAATTACTATCGTCGGATGAGTACTGGAGCTTAGATCTTCCTGAATACGAATCCTCAGCCTTAACCACTTCGCCACTTCGTTTCGTAAACGGCTTCACGCAACCAGCGGAAACACAAACAAACTTCGTTGTCACTTGATAAAGAATTCTAGCCGTGAAACTGATAGAATTGGAAACAAGTTTCTTAATGTAATGTATAAATGACTGATGTTACAGAAATTGTATGTCTCCGAGTCACATCCCGAAGGACACGAAATACGTTTACTACGAGGGTTGGAACTTAAATAGTGGCAACTATTCATTTACAGCTCGTACAAAAAAGATATGTCTTTCAAAGTTTTACTGACCTTCAAAGTAGTCACCAGCATTGTGTATAACCCGTTGCCAGCGATGTGGAAGTCGTAGGATACGCTTAGTAGTGTCAGTTGTGTTAACAGTTCGAGCGGCGCTGTCTATTGGCCGACGAATTTGTAGCAGTTCTGAAGCGAATGCCTTGAAGTGTTTCCTTCCGTTAAGAAATCAAATTTAACTCACGTGGGTTTAAGTCAGGGGTGTGCAGCTAGTTGTGTTCCAAAAATGTACATCATAGAGACAGAAGTGATGACACTTTCTGTAGGACCTGACCATCATTTTGCAGTACAATGCTCAAGCTCGTACAGTGCAAGCTGTTACTGATTTGTTTGACTGATGGGGCTGCTAAGTGCTACACCACCTACTGCACTGCCTGACTTAAGCACTCGTAAGTTCAACTTGATTTCTTAACTGAAGGAAACACTTCACGGCATTCGCTTCAGAACTGTTACAAATTCCTCGGACAATAGAACTGTCAACACAACTGGCACTACTAAGAGTATCCTACGACTTCCACATCCCTGGCAACGGGTTATACACAATGCTGGTGACTACTTTGAAGGTCAGTAAGACTCTGAAACACGTATCTATTTTGTACGAGCTGTAAATAAATAGTTGCCACTATTAAAGTTCCAACCCTCGTATATTGATGTAAAAACATGAGGTAAATATGTAACTCTGCATGTTTCATAGGTACTTCATAAACTCACATCATCATAAATATCGGCAGTGCAGGCTACGAATGATGTACTCAACTGATTTCGGAGGAATGATGTTGCAGTACTATACGAGATGGGAGCCAGTTATGCTTTAACACTACCGAACTGTATCAGATCATGAGGTTTATTAAAGTAGATATTGTACTGCACGTCATATTTCACAATTCATCACACTATGTGTTGTCTCTCTGTGATCTTGTATCTTACTTCTTTAAGGGTAAGTGTGTGTTCAGATCATGCAATATAACTCTCAAGAAAATCTAAAGTAAACAACGTATCGTTTAGTTGGAATGAGACTTGACGCTTTCCCACACCCATTTTGAGTGACGGCCCTAAAGCCGGGTTTGACTCATCCTCGCCCAGAAAGCCAGTCGTAGCTCCAGCTGCAGCGGAAGGTTATTTTCGCTCGTACTTCCCACAAACATCGTGAAGGCACCGATCGTGGCGTCCGTGGTGGAATTTCCCGGAATACGTCCGAAGCTGCAGAGAAAAACCAGGTAAACGCCGTTTTGGGCGAAGGGGATGAAATTGTTGTGGCATACGTGTATGATGTCACATCTGAACAGCATAACATTAATTTTTGTTATTTTCATAAATATGTCTCACCGTTTCGCAAGTTAGGTGGTTAGCATACAGGGACGAACTTTTGTTTCATCGTTATAACGAGGAGAATTGCTGAGTGACATAGTAAAGATAGTCTTGCTAATTATATGTTAGCTTTCTGATTTCTTCTCGTGTGTACACCTGACGAAATTTGTACTAACAAGTATATTACGTAATGAGAAGCGTGTAGATAATTGCTCAAAAAATTAGTTTACATCTACATCTATACTCCGCGAGCCACCTTACGGTGTGTGGCGGAGGGTACTTATTGTACCACTATCTGATCCCCCCTTCCCTGTTCCATTCACGAATTGTGCGTGGGAAGAACGACTGCTTGTAAGTCTCCGTATTTGCTCTAATTTCTCGGATCTTTTCGTTGTGATCATTACGCGAGATATATGTGGGCGGTAGTAATATGTTGCCCATCTCTTCCCGGAATGTGCTCTCTCGTAATTTCGATAATAAACCTCTCCGTATTGCGTAACGCCTTTCTTGAAGTGTCCGCCACTGGAGCTTGTTCAGCATCTCCGTAACGCTCTCGCGCTGACTAAATGTCCCCATGACGAATCGCGCTGCTTTTCGCTGGATCATGTCTATCTCTTCTATTAATCCAACCTGGTAAGGGTCCCATACTGATGAGCAATACTCAAGAATCGGACGAACAAGCGTTTTGTAAGCTACTTCTTTCGTCGATGAGTCACATTTTCTTAGAATTCTTCCTATGAATCTCAACCTGGCGCCTGCTTTTCCCACTATTTGTTTTATGTGATCATTCCACTTCAGATCGCTCCGGATAGTAACTCCTAAGTATTTTACGGTCGTTACCGCTTCCAATGATTTACCACCTATGGCATAATCGTACTGGAATGGATTTCTGCCCCTATGTATGCGCATTATATTACATTTATCTACGTTTAGGGAAAGCTGCCAGCTGTCGCACCATTCATTAATCCTCTGCAGGTCTTCCTGGAGTACGTACGAGTCTTCTGATGTTGCTACTTTCTTGTAGACAACCGTGTCATCTGCAAATAGCCTCACGGAGCTACCGATGTTGTCAACTAAGTCATTTATGTATATTGTAAACAATAAAGGTCCTATCACGCTTCCTTGCGGTACTCCCGAAATTACCTCTACATCTGCAGATTTTGAACCGTTAAGAATGACATGTTGTGTTCTTTCTTCTAGGAAATCCTGAATCCAATCACAAACCTGGTCCGATATTCCGTAAGCACGTATTTTTTTCACTAAACGTAAGTGCGGAACCGTATCAAATGCCTTCCTGAAGTCCAGGAATACGGCATCAATCTGCTCGCCAGTGTCTACGGCACTGTGAATTTCTTGGGCAAATAGGGCGAGCTGGGTTTCACATGATCTCTGTTTGCGGAATCCATGTTGGTTATGATGAAGGAGATTTGTATTATCTAAGAACGTCATAATACGAGAACACAAAACATGTTCCATTATTCTACAACAGATTGACGTAAGTGAAATAGGCCTATAATTATTCGCATCTGATTTATGACCCTTCTTGAAAATGGGAACGACCTGTGCTTTCTTCCAGTCGCTAGGTACTTTACGTTCTTCCAGAGATCTACGATAAATTGCTGATAGAAAGGGGGCAAGTTCTTTAGCATAATCACTGTAGAATCTTAAGGGTATCTCGTCTGGTCCGGATGCTTTTCCGCTACTAAGTGATAGCAGTTGTTTTTCAATTCCGATATCGTTTATTTCAATATTTTCCATTTTGGCGTCCGTGCGACGGCTGAAGTCAGGGACCGTGTTACGATTTTCCGCAGTGAAACAGTTTCGGAACACTGAATTCAGTATTTCTGCCTTTCTTCGGTCGTCCTCTGTTTCGGTGCCATCGTGGTCAACGAGTGACTGAATAGGGGATTTAGATCCGCTTACCGATTTTACATATGACCAAAACTTTTTAGGGTTCTTGTTTAGATTGTTTGCCAATGTTTTATGTTCGAATTCGTTGAATGCTTCTCTCGTTGCTCTCTTTACGCTCTTTTTCGCTTCGTTCAGCTTTTCCTTATCAGCTATGATTCGACTACTCTTAAACCTATGGTGAAGCTTTCTTTGTTTCCGTAGTACCTTTCGTACATGATTGTTATACCACGGTGGATCTTTCCCCTCGCTTTGGACCTTAGTCGGTACGAACTTATCTAAGGCGTACTGGACGATGTTTCTGAATTTTTTCCATTTTTGTTCCACATCCTCTTCCTCAGAAATGAACGTTTGATGGTGGTCACTCAGATATTCTGCGATTTGTGCCCTATCACTCTTGTTAAGCAAATAGATTTTCCTTCCTTTCTTGGCATTTCTTATTACACTTGTAGTCATTGATGCAACCACTGACTTATGATCACTGATACCCTCTTCTACATTCACGGAGTCGAAAAGTTCCGGTCTATTTGTTGCTATGAGGTCTAAAACGTTAGCTTCACGAGTTGGTTCTCTAACTATCTGCTCGAAGTAATTCTCGGACAAGGCAGTCAGGATAATGTCACAAGAGTCTCTGTCCCTGGCTCCAGTTCTGATTGTGTGACTATCCCATTCTATACCTGGTAGATTGAAGTCTCCCCCTATTACAATAGTATGATCACGAAACTTCTTCACGACGTTCTGCAGGTTCTCTCTGAGGCGCTCAACTACTACGGTTGCTGATGCAGGTGGCCTATAGAAGCATCCGACTATCATATCTGACCCACCTTTGATACTTAACTTAACCCAGATTATTTCACATTCGCATTCGCTAATAACTTCACTGGATATTATTGAATTCTTTACTGCTATAAATACTCCTCCACCATTGGCGTTTATCCTATCCTTGCGGTATATATTCCATTCTGTGTCTAGGATTTCGTTACTGTTCACTTCCGGTTTTAACCAACTTTCCGTTCCTAATACTATATGCGCACTATTTCCTTCAATAAGAGATACTAATTCAGGAACCTTGCCCTGGATACTCCTGCAGTTTACCAATATTACGTTAACTTTTCCTGTTTTTGGTCTCTGAGGACGGACGTTCTTTATCAACGATGATAATGTTCTCTCTGGTAAGCCGTCAGGTATTTTATCGTTTCGCCCAAGGGGGGGTCCCTCTAACCTAAAAAACCCCCGTGTGCACGCCACACGTACTCTGCTACCCTAGTAGCTGCTTCCGGTGTGTAGTGCACGCCTGACCTGTCTAGGGGGGCCCTACAGTTCTCCACCCAATAACGGAGGTCGATGAATTTGCAACCATTATAGTCGCAGAGTCGTCTGAGCCTCTGGTTTAGACCCTCCACACGGCTCCAAACCAGAGGACCGCGATCGACTCTGGGCACTATGCTGCAGATATTAAGCTCAGCTTGCACTCCGCGTGCGATGCTGGTTGTCTTCACCAAATCAGCCAGCCGCCGGAAGGAACCAAGGATGGCCTCAGAACCCAAGCGGCAGGCGTCATTCGTTCCGACATGTGCTACTATCTGCAGCCGGTCACACCCAGTGCGTTCAATAGCTGCCGGAAGGGCCTCCTCCACATTACGGACGAGACCCCCCGGCAAGCACACCGAGTGCACACTGGCATTCTTCCCCGACCTACCCGCTATTTTCCTGAGGGGCTCCATAACCCGCCTAACGTTGGAGCTCCCTATAACTAATAGGCCCGCCCTCTGTGACTGTCGGGACCTTGCCGGAGAATCGGCCACTGGCCCAACAGGCGAGGCATCCTGTGGTGGCTCGGAAACGATGTCATCACCACTAGGAAGCACCCCGTACCTGTTGGAAAGGGGTAAGGCAGCCGCCACGCGGCCAGATCCCACCTTCGCCTTTCGGCCAGGCACGCGCGAGCCCACCACTGTCCGCCATTCACCCTGGAGTGATGGCTGACCGGTAAGATGCTCACTGCCGGAAGACGCAGCGACATCAGGGGTTCCATGTGATTCCAAGGCCACCGAAGTAGGCATAGGTCTCACCACAGTTGCCCCAACGCCACTACGAGCCGACGCCTGCGCCTCGAGCTCGATGAGCCTAACAGACAAAGCCTCCACCTGTCCCCGAAGAGTGGCCAATTCTCCTTGCGTCCGCTCACAACAACCACAGTCCCTACACATGACTATGTTTACCCTACTCTATACGGTGACAAATTCCCAAGATAATCTTCTGATGAGCTACTCTGATAATCAAGAAACACTCACTGAAATACGAGACGCGAAAACTACGCTAGGTTTTCCCAGAAAAACTATTTAAAAGCTAAGCGCAGCAAATAAGTACAAAAACACTGTTATTGAAATAAAAGGTTCTACCTAGTAAGCACTTGAACACGCAAGAAATTACAAAAATAAACTAGTAATTACACAGATAACTGAAAATAAGTCGCTGCTGTTTGTAAAATATGTAAGAAGCAAACGGTGTACTCGCCTTAGTAGTAGCAGGAGCTAGCGATGCGCTCTCGCTGACGGTCTAACTGACACTCACTATCAGTAATTTTGTGCGTCTGTTTGGATACAGACGGCATACCTATAATGTATCAGTAAGCAGATACTGGGATTTCAAGAGACTCAAGCAGTTCAGATTTTGATAGACACTCTATAAAAAAAAAGGCTGGTCGTATTAACGTCTTCTTTTATAGCGTTCATTCGAAGTTTTGAATCGTAATTGCAGGACTGAAGCAGTTATAGTTCTCTATATATATCGAACTGAATATGTTATGAATGTGTTATGAGAATCAATTTAGTTTTCTTGAAATAATCTTTGCTAGTATGTATGAAAAGAGAAATCTTATGATAAAGAAAATGACATAGCTCACATAGAAATAAGAGTAACTGAAATTCTTTTATTTATTTGGGTTGTCTTTTGTAATTCTTTTAATTCTCTTACATCTATTACCACCATTTTCAGTAGTCTATGTTCAGTAACATAATCGTTGTATTGGACTCTACTCCTTAGCTACAGCTCTTACTTTCCATTTCCATACTGTATATTTCAGGCTTTCAACCTATCTCTTCTTGTGGTGTGGTTTCTGCGCAGAATTGTTCCTCGTTCTTTCATTACACCGTTTCATTTCATATTTTGTCTTTCTCATTCTTGAGACATACAACTGCAATATAGCGTCTTTAATACTTTGGTCGTTCTATTTCCATGCTCTGTCACATTCATTAATTGCCGAAAGCAGAATGACAGGTGCAGAGATTTGTTCGTCGAGCACAATGGTTGACGCTGACAGATGTGATTTCCCGAAATAAACTCTCTTCATGTATGCACGTTCATTTTTCAAATCTCTTTCGTTTCCATCAGGAGCGTCATTCCCAGATTCGATGCATAGCATATTGTTAACCTTTTTATGTTGTTTTTCATTACTTTTGTAGCTCTGTTTTGTCAAACGTAACCCAAACTTTTCTGCGACAGTAGTGTTTAGTCTTCTTAAAAATTCTCTTCTCTTAACAGTACAGGCGTTGTTGTTCCAGGAGTTTTATGGTTATTTATTTCCTAGATTAATGTCTTGCATTAGTGGACTTATTTAGTCCTTGGCTTAAAACTTCTGAGACTGTCAAATTCACACTACCATCACCCCATTCGTCATGAACTTACTTCACTGTAACTTTTATTTATCCTTCACTCTATGAGAAACATCACCATACTTATTAATCCAAACATTCTCTGTTTCTTGATCATTTCGTTACTACTAGTAGTCGGAAGAACAAGAATGGATGCACTTTGTTGACTTACAGAATCTATTAAGTGCTGGACTTCCTCAGGTACGAAGTGATGGGCTGTGAAACGTGACAGGATTCTAGATACACTTTATGATCGTAGACGGTACACCGATCGTACCTTGGAATGGACGGTCAACGGTGAATTCTAAAGACTCATATCCAAAAATCCTAGTCCAGGTTCATCTAAACAGTTTCAGTAGAATGCTCTAAAAGGATTAATTGAAAGAGTCCTCGCTGATTTCTTCCCTCATCTTTGTACACAAGAGCTAGTTTATACTGCTAAAATAATCTGCCTCGTGCTCTGAGCAGATGCTTTTCCTCATTTTCTTACTCTTACAGGCTCTCACGGGAGGAATGGTCAATATTCAGGGATAAGACAGGAACGATCATTTGAAGCAAAAAACCTAGTATGGACATATACTCTGTTCGGAATGGTTTCCAAGATGGAACACATTTAATGTAAATTGTTATGTATTTTCTGACGTATTCAGTACCATCGCAGAGGCCGTAAACATGCACCATATCTCCACATTTTTCATTGGAGCAGATGTGCGGTATTTTAGCCAGTGCGTGTACAAAAACAGTTAACCGATGCTTCTCTCTGATACACACTCAGTCCTTCGCACTGCTTCACTCACGGCACACAATGGACAAGTGCTCATTCAACGGGCTGGTTTAATGGCAGAATGACATCTCGAGTCAAGAGGGCGAAAGCAACAAGTTAGGTTGGGCTACAATAAAGTGACAGAGAGGTAGAGTGGGTAAGACACACCTGGGCGCCACTAGCCCAAAAACAAATGCACATTAAATGTGTTCTATTTATGGAACCTTTCGGAATAGGGCAAATGTTCATAGGAAGCTTTTTGCTTCAAATGAGCATTCCTGCCATATACCTGAATTTCTTCCTGGGACACCAATACATATTCATTTCATCCTTTCGTGCTCTGTTCTAGGGACAGGCCTTTCATTACGTGTGCAAGTTTCTGAATTCCATCCTTTCTCCACCATTTATATTTGATTTTGTAGTGTGACGTACTCAGCCTGATGACATTTTTAGCTGCTTTATTTAAAAAGAAAAAAACTTATATTGACCTTTCACTTATTCACAGAATCTTCCAAGGCATCTTTTATCTACATACTGTACTTAGGGAACTCATGAAAGATCTGTTAGAAATAAAGAATTTAATATTTGCTGGAAAGTACTGGAGGTGGAATTCCTCAAACACGGGAAGAAACAGCTTTCGTTTCTTCCTGATGTGTATGAAAGTCTGCAGCTAATACATTTTGACTCAAGTAGTGGACTAGTACTCTCCCGGTTTCGATTCCCGGCGGGGTCAGGGATTTTCTCTGTCTCGTGATGACTGGGTGTTGTGTAATGGCTCAAATGGCGCTGAGCACTATGGGACTCAACTGCTGTGGTTATCAGTCCCCTACAACTTAGAACTACTTAGACCTAACTAACCTAAGGACATCACACACATCCATGCCCGAGGCAGGATTCGAACCTGCGACCGTAGCAGTCCCACGGTTCCGGACTGCGCGCCTAGAACCGCGAGACCACCGCGGCCGGCTGTTGTGTAATGTCCTTAGGTTAGTTAGGTTTAAGTAGTTCTTAGTTCTAGGGGACTGATGACCATAGATGTTAAGTCCCATAGTGCTCAGAGCCATTTGAACCATTTTTGACTAGTACTCTACATTTCCGAACATGGAACATATCCTACATATCTGAATGGAATTGGTAGGATGGTAATGACCAGCTGTAGCTGTGGCGAAAGGGAACACCAGATCATGTCCTATTCGGATGTCTCCCAGACGAAAGCACAGAAAGCTAGAGAGGCTTTCAGAGGCAAAAATGTGTACAGTATAACTATAGTAAAATAGGACACTGAAGCTGTAAATCTTCTATCCGATGTAAAAGGAAGGCGAAGGTATAGTCAACGGGCGTGGAAGGCCATTAGATGAGCTCAGGGGAAGAGAAATAAGCCCTGGAACTCTACTGTCGCTTGGGTCAGTAACGGAACAGTGAAGATGAGGTGAGGAGCACATTAGTGTCTGAGAAGAACCAGTCGGCCTCTGTGCAAAGGTAAGCGATCCTTTCTGATCCGTCTCCATGCGATCTAGAGGCAGCCAGTTATTGTTGTTCCCGACATTATGGCGTATCAGTTACATAACGTATAGAAAAATTAGAGGAACTAGATACAATCTAAGAGTGGTAGAAAAAATATATATTTATTTATTAATTTTCCTCAGACTGCAGGAAAGAGGAATCGAGTGTAGTGATACAAGAAAATGTAGTGTACTTGAGCGTCATCGTCCCTAGTATTAACAACGATAATCTTAATAGGAGTACAGTACTGGCGTCTGTTACCAGTTAATTTGCCAGAAAACTACTTTCCTACTCTTGACTGTCCTTAGAAACTGCCTTTCCTCATTCAACCTTTTAAACATATCTTCTTAGTATCAGTAGCATAAGTTTTAGTAACAGTAGTTGCTGATCCATAATCAGCGTGATGGTAGTAGCAAATGGGCCTTACTAATATTTATGGTAGTACTTGTTGCTGCTGAAATAGTAACAGTGATGGTGGTAGCAGTAGTAGTAATAGTACTAGGAGTAGCAGTAGTCGTGTTGCAAGTGAAAGGCAATATTGACATTATTTAAAATAGATTGTGTGATTTATATAAATCTAAATTTCAGCCGTGATGGTCCATAGCGGTTACCGAGAAACTGGGCCTGAGTGAACAAATAAATAACTAAATAAGTGTCTGTTATCATTTAAGTTGCCAGAAAACTACTTTCTTATTCTTGATTGTCCTTAGGAACTACCTTTCCTCATTTACCCTTTTAAACGTATCTTCATTCCTTACTTCAAGTCCTCCTGTTTCTATCCAAACGCAGCCATTCGAGTCAGCGTAGGCTGCATGTTTCAGCCCTATGCTCCTCACAGGACACCTAAGCATCCTCTTTCCTACCGACTGATAAACAGAGATTCAGGAAAATTTCTTTTCATGTAGAAAGATTCTCATTTGATCACTATTCCTTTTTATTACTGCGTCTTCCAATGTCATATCGCAGCTTTCTCTACATCCTAGACTTCAGACTGCTTCAACATTTCTCTTAAAAGTTTCTGATTTATCTTATCGTTTTTTAATTGAATCCAGTATTATTTACAGCCACCCTTGAATACCTGTGAACCTCAACTAATTATCTTCTTGTCTGCAGTTAATAACGCCATATCATCTATCATATATGTAATAGTGGCAAAAACAGGCTATAAAAATTCAAGCTTTTATTAAACGTGATTTCACGGAGTCTTTTACGTCTTAGATAGATACATTCAAACCCATGTATCTTACGTACGTTAGTTATGCGTAGAACGCTACTCCGAATAGAGGATAGGAACTGGTAAGAACGTTAAATCAAAGATGCAAATTAAACTGGGATACGTTTCGAACTTAACCAGTCAAGGACATTTCTTACAAAAGAAAAAAAATCTACAGAAACACTTTTTAGCTTTTATGTCACATGAATAATAAACACAGGAGGAAAAGATTATCTGACAGAAATGAGGCATGACGGATCGTTGTGATCATTTGTTGGATTCATTTTACGGTCCTGACGATGGGCAGTGTAAGCCGATACCAGTTAACGTTTTGAAGCGTTTTGTGATTGTGTCAAATGAAAATAAAATATTAACGAAAATATTTTCGCCCGTTATGATTTGGGTTTTCAGCAATATCCGTCAATCTAACTGAGTGTAATGCCGATATTTAGATTTGGCATGTGATTATCGGGAACAATTTATCTTTCTTGATGAGATTTTTTTTTAGGTTGCCATCAGCGTAAAAGCACCGGGACCGGACGATGTATAATACTGAAGCAGTCCTCTTATTTACGCGCTGATTTGACTGGCAAGTGTACAGTTTTTCTGACAGCTCATGGAATATGTAAAATCGTTGCTGGTCTTGTCACATATGACGAATGTTTCGTTGCTCTGTGACACACAGGGATGATCTTAATAATTGGGATCCACGTCTCAAACTAGTTGAAGGGAACAAGAAAACCAGTAATATATGTGTGAATATAGATCCTGTTTTGCTTATTTTCGCAATTATTGTTCTAGTTCGTTAGCATGTAAGGGCAGGTATTGTTGTAATTGACCAACTGAAGCTTGAACGAAAGCATCTCTTGTAGTTCCTCACGCTACTTCAAAAATGGGTAACTTCTTTCATACGCTCTTGAAATATTCGAACGGTAAGAAGAATTCTGAACAAATAGTTTATTTCAAAAATAAATTTCTTATGGGTGTGAGTCACTTCTTCACTCATAAACCACTTACAATGTCAAACGTCCAATGTGAGGACTTCCCAGGGTTCATGAGACTGTTGTTTTTAAAAAGAATTTATTAGATTCTTGTAACTGCCCATGTCTGATTAAAATGTTTCCCGCTATTTCCAGCAAAGCAATAATGCAGAAATGAATTGAGGTTAGCGTTTAACGTTGATATCAAGGGCCATTAGAGATGGAGCAACGGCTCTGATTGAACAAGGATGAGAGAAGAAATCTGTTGTGACCTTGTTAAAAGCAACAGCCTGGAATTCACCTGAATTTATTTCTCAGGACAATAGGCAGAGGAGTTGAATACCCTTCAACGTTGTTGCTATTGTGTAAAATATCGAAGCAGATTTCTGTAGAAGGGTCATTCACACCGTTATCCTTTTTTGTGCCCCGAAGCCCGATTTCAAAACCGACCGTCTTTCTGCAGCCTATAACTTGTTTTCTGAAGAATTCGGTTTCTCGCAGCGGCTTGTGTAATTGCTGGAAGACAATAATGTTTATGAAATTTCACGATTCAGAAAAAAATGTCGCAATCCATCTAAACTTTGAGGACGTGAAGCACAGAGTATCGACTATAAGGTATTAAGACCGCAGGGATGTTGTATATATGTACATCTAGCAGAATCCTCTTTTGAGTGACTTGAAAGATGAGTTTCAACCAGCCCTACAGCGACGCCGTGTACGTGTTAGACACGATGGTGGTAGTCACGATCTGGCAGCCTGCACTGTCGAGCGGCATTGCTCGCAAAAATTTCAGTGTCACGATTTGAAACGGCAACACGCAATCTCTAAGTCGTAAGTATTGAAAGCAGTGTGAACCATTATTGTTATATCAAGAAGGCTTCAGAAGCGTACCCCCTTTTCTTGCAGCTCTACATGTCAGGGTAATAACCCACCATGTATGGCGAGAATGCGCAAGTCTTCTTCGATGGACGACAAGTACTACCGCTTTCTTGAAATACACGTTCGCCTGACTGTCTCTCATCAGATACACTGACGGAAATGAGAAGTGTTAACCATGAATACCTTTTCAGAAACGTTAACAAGCTGATATTCTAGTGTCCAAACAATTTTCGGGCTTGCAGCCGGTTGTCGGTTAATTAAATGACGACCGGCTGCAAGCCCGAAATTTGTTTGAACATTCAGTCCGCTGTTAAAATTTTGAAATTGATATTCTAGTGTTTACATGCCTGTAGGGTATACTGATTAAAATTTCATCCTTTTTCTAAGTTATTTTCAATACATAAAACAACATTTCTCCATATGAGCTAATTATGACTATTGGATGTGTCTGACATTAACGGCACTTTAGAGATGGAGATTGCAACATAGAATGTCCAGAGAACGTGCACGTGTAGACTACGCCATCTTTTGGACTTGTAGAAAGTTTGAATCATTGTTACGAAAGACATGGTAACATCATACCGACCGATCGCACAGGAAGTTGACTGTGATGCAGTGACTTCCGAACGGGTGATGGCGAGATGATTTCAGGACAACGGTATGCTAAGAAAAGTAAGTATTGGTTCTTCCAGAAGGACTGCACCACGAGAAGATCACAAGATGGTTTGACAGGCTCTGAAGAATAGACAGATTTTTCATCAGCTGAAATGTGGGCAGATGTTACAGGAAGAGTGTCAGGAGCAGACTACTGGAATATGTGGTGAGATCTGTATTTGTCATGCGTCTTTTACTAGTGACACCATACCACAGACAACAAAGACTTAGAGCGAAAGTAATCTGGGACATTGTGTAATATTCTGGTGACCAATCATAAGTCTTGCTTCGATTTGTGGTTTTCAGATAGACGCCAACGTTGCCGTTGACGACTTGGAGGAAGGTCACGGGACTCAGCGAATTTAAGACCAATAGCGCCGGTTGGTGTTTTCTGCGACATGTCTAAGGCATTTGACTGTGTGAATCACACTATTCTCCTAGATAAATTGAAGTTTTATGGGACTGATGATACGATCAACTAATGGATAATGTCATATGCAACGGAAAGAATTCAGAAAGTTGTACTTAGTACTTCAAGCAGTACAATCTAGGGACAAGGGAGAAATCACGTATTGGGTTCCCCAAGGCTCAACTTTAAAAATCAGATTTTATAACCCCTGAAACGACTTAGTTAAGCCCCTTTTGCACTTAGAAACATTATAAATCTTTAGGAGCTCAGTGAGCTGTCATATTTTGCATTTTTATTCAATAATATCATATGTAATAGTGTTCTGGGGTAACACACAATTAAGAGAGAAAGTCTTCATTGCTGAAAAACGTGCTGTAAGAATAAAATGTGGTGCTCACCACGATCATCTTATAGACTTCTGCTCAAGGATTTGGTATTCTGACTACTGCTTCACAGGACATTTATTCCGTCATATAGTTATAAATAACCCACTGCATTTCAAAACATACACTATTCCAATACCAGAAGAAAAATGACATTCATTACCCCACATCAAGGTTGTCTTTAGAACAAAAAGTGGTGCATAATACTGCAAAAAAATTTCATAACTTACGCAGTCACATAAAATGTCTGAGAGGCAGCAAAGTAAGATTTGGGGTCTAACGACTTATAATTGTTCAGCATGTAGCTATATTTACAAATAAATTTACGATGTGAATGACTCGTTCCTCATCAGCAATATCTATCGTGCAAATCATGTATGGAATATGAAACAATGTCCGAAATTGCTGGAAACGTGCTGTGGGGAGCTATTGGATATGACAATACGACTTATTTGATGATTGTTGAAGGGTGGACGATTGTTTGCCAGTATTTAGCACTAATGGCAAATCCTTCATGACCAGGGTACCAAATGGCGTATTCCAGCAGGATAATGCAAGAACTGAGCGTACAGTTCACATTACAAACGTCTTGAGGAATGTACGGATCCTTGACTGCTTTGCCTAGTTCCGTGACTTCGTTACCCATAGAGGATGTCTGGGATACGACAGGAAGTCGTATATTTTCTTACTAGCCTCCAAGCAACAATCTTCATGAAGTGCCACATAGTGCGTTTGAAGCATGGCAAGGAACTCCTTAAGATGACATTCAGAGGCCGTTTGCTTCCATGCCACAAGGAATACAAAAGTAAATTTGTGCCAATGTTGGTAATACCTCATACTGATGTGAAGATGGCGGGCGTCAGTTCCGACTGTGCTGAACATCGCCAAAAGGTTTGATGAATATTGGACTGGTGAATCATCGTGTAACACTTTCCTTTCCGTTAATGTATGTTCGTGATTCGGGTTGCTGATAAATTATTCGACATGGTCCTCTAGCAACTATTGTCGATGCACTATGGATTCGCACTCCACCAGTGTGTAGAGAGTTTCGTCAGGAACGTATCCAGTTCCAGTCTGATTTCATGTCTCGATGTTTAGACACAC
This sequence comes from Schistocerca nitens, assembly GCF_023898315.1. Classification (NCBI taxonomy): domain Eukaryota; kingdom Metazoa; phylum Arthropoda; class Insecta; order Orthoptera; family Acrididae; genus Schistocerca; species Schistocerca nitens. The sequence continues at coordinate 697,384,428 of NC_064616.1, read as the reverse complement.
TGATTGCAGCATGTGTGGCTTTACATCACACTGTATTCCCAAAATCGGTGATGGTCTAGAGTTATAAAATCCTAATCGTTGTTGTACCGTTAGATGCCTGAGCTTTGAATTTTCCTATAAGCTGGCGTATCACCACCTACTCTACCTGTGGGAACTGACGGACATAACTCAAAGGTACTGGAAAAGCATTGATGATACGATGTATCTATATCTTCATCTACATGGATACTCTGCAAATCACACGTTAGTGCCTCACAGAGGGTTCATCGAAGCACCTTTATAATAATTCTCTATTAATCCATTCTCCAACAGATCACCGGAAAAACGAACACATGTATCTTTCCGTGCGAGCTCTGATTTCCCGTATTGTAATATGATGATCGTTTCCTCCTGTTTAGGTCCGTGTCACCAACGTATTTCCGCATTTGGAGCAGAGTGTTCGTGATTGAAATTTCGTGAGAAGATCCCGCCGCAATGAGAAAAACCTTTGCTTTAATGCTCTCCACCCCAAATCCTGTATCATGTCCGTGACACTCTCTCCCCTATTTCTCGATAATATAAAAAGTGCTGCCTTTCTTTGACCTTTCTCGATATATTTCGTTATCTGTTAAGGATCGCACACAGAGCAGCAGTACTCCAAAAGGAGATGAACTAGCATAGTGTAGGCAGTCTCTTTAGTAGACTTGTTGCATCTTCTAAGTGTTTTGCCAATAAACTGTAGTCTTTGGTCCGCCTTTCCCACGACATGTTCTGTGTGTTCTTTCTAATTTAAGTTGATCATAATTGTCATTCCTACGTATTTGCTGTTGTGGTACTGCGAACGGCTGAAAGCAAGGGGAAACTACAGCCGTAATTTTTCCCGAGGGCATGCAGCTTTACTGTATGATTAAATGATGATGGCGTCCTCTTGGGTAAAATATTCCGGAGGTAAAATAGTCCCCCATTCGGATCTCCGGGCGGGTACTACTCAAGAGGACGTCGTTATCAAGAGAAAGGAAACTGGCGTTCTACGGATCGGAGCTTGGAATGTCAGATCCTTTAATCGGGCAGGTAGGTTAGAAAATGTAAAAAGAGAAATGGATAGGTTAAAGTTGGATATAGTGGGAATTAAGCAGATTCAGAAGGATGTAGGCTGCAGTAGGTATTGGGAGATGAAGAAGCTTGCACAGTATATAGTAGCATGGAGAGCTGCATCAAACCAGTCTCAGGACTGAAGACAACAACAACAACAACAACAACAACAACAACAACGTATTTAGTTGAATTTATGATCTTAAGATTTGATTGCTTTATCGTGTAACCTTGTAACCAAAATTTAACGAATTCTTTTTAGCAGTCATGTGGATGACCTCACACTTTTCATTATTTAGGGTCAACTGCCAACTTTCGGGCCATACAGATAGATTATCTAAATTGTTTTGCAAATGGTTTCAATCGTCTAATGTATGGCAAACGTGTGGTTACTCTGGTGTTGGAAGAAACCATACAATAATTCATTTTAGTCCTTCCACTTTGAAGTCAATTTTGCTTCGGGGAGAGAATAAAAGAGTAGAGACAGGATCGAAATATCTATCCTTTCTTCGTCCTCGTGCTATCCCAATATCAATGGAGAAACCACTAAAATTTAAAAACTGTTAGGCGATCAAAATATAAGACGTAATATATGGCTACTAGAATATGGAAAAGTACTATATGACGTATTTTCTCATATGGTGGAAAGTGAAAAATTCTTACAAAAGAATGAAAAGAAATCAGCAGCTTACGGAAATGCTCATTCGAACTTTATACAGGTTCTGTATACCGGAAAAGTGAAACAGTTTCTGTGTTGAATGTCAGAGTCTGACCACTTTGTGAACAACAGAGGCGGAACTCGCCGATGAATAGGGCGCTTGGGCTGAACGCTTGAACAAGCCGCATGAAAGGAGGTGCAGCCGTCACCATCCGCAAGCGGTGTGTAATAGCTTGCTTTGTCCTACTGGCGTACTAGCGTTGTTTCATGAAAACAATAGTGCCCTGTAACAGCAACCACAGAAATATCATCACAAATATCCCATGGCCGAACATGACCCCTGTGAAAGAGACAAACGGAACAGGTATTCAATGGCTTAGCCAGTAAATTCATTGTAATCTGCCTTGTAGAAGTGAACCGACAAGTGATTGTTTAAATGAACGCTATTTGAAACACTGATATTTGTTTACACAGTGTTTTAGACCGCACCATTGGAGAGCTAATTGAACACATTACTCTGATGCTAACTATGACGCGACGGCAGTCTCTTTCGCCACCTGTCGGTGGCATGTAATATCAACACTAACTTTGACAACCGAATCGCATAGGCGGACTCTCGGATTACGCTAGAAGTAGAAAAAACGTCTTGAGATTAGATAGAATGTCAGATACTTTACCTCTTAGTGGAATGGTTGTTCCCTGCCAGCCTTCATATACAGTGTTTCTTGCACTGTTATCATTAGGGATATTATGAAGTTTTAACATAAGAACTATTTCTCTCTCTTTTCCTGTCTTTCTCTTTCTTTCTTTTCTGCAAGACAACTTGGGACTAATTTTTAGTCGCACACGTAAGATCTAGCCTACAAAAGGCAGTCAAACTGAAATGAACCATAATGGAAAAAAGTAAGTAAACTTTAATAATTTCAAAAGTAATCATCGTAACTGTTAATGCAGTTATCCCACCGTGAGACAAGATGCTCAGTGCCTTCATGGAAAATGTTCGTGGCTGCCTAGGAAACCATGATTGCACCCAGAGGTGCATCTCTTCGTCAGAAGGAAGTCGACGGCTACACTGGCCTTCTTCAGAGCGCCAAAAATACGGAAATCGCGTAGGGAGATTCGGGGCTGAATGGAGGATGTTTGACGGCTTCCCTACGAAACTCCTGCAGCGTAATCGAAAAAAACCTTGGCAACACATGGAAGGGACCACATGTTGCCCAAGGTCTACGCTGAGGAAGTTTTGCTGGGAAGTCCTTACTGAAGCCAGTCCCGATCTCTCTCCATACGATTTCCATATTTTTGGAGCTCTTAATATATAGACATTCGTGTCCGTCGATTTGCTTCGGACGAAGAGATGCACACCTGGGTACAATCACGGTTTCACTGTATAACGACCCCACATCTGTGTAATTCTGGAGTATGCTGGATGGCGATACGGCTGTAATTAATGTTCAACACGATACACCTCCTGTTCTTATAATGCTTTGGAACGCTGGCAAAGCAAATTTTCTCAGTGTGAATTTATTGATTTATTTCGATGTTTAGGACCCATATTTATTATGTCATGTTTATTTATCTTCCTTCATTTCCGAAGGCCCATGTCTTTAAATTTTCGAGTTCCCAAGGTGAAAGACTGATAATCATATGTGACTATGTTTCCACTTGTCAGTTATCAGCCGAGATTTTGAGCTTATCAACATATAACACTGTTAAAAACCCAATACAATTTATTGTTTCTAAAAGTAATTGACTATTCAAAATTAGCAAAAATGCAATTATTATTCGATGTAAACTCTTCTACTGTGTCATCCGTGAACAAATATCGATATGAATGGGACTCTACGATCTGTTGATGTAAGTCTTTTGTATGATTTATGTCACTCCTTCTGGGGACAGTTGCTGAAGAGCTGTGGAGGAAGAAATGTAATTTGTCTGCATTGTACCCAAGTGAAATATACTGTCGTTCTACGAAGAAATGTGAAAAATTGCTATGTACTTAGTCAATAGTGAAAAAATGTATACTATGGTGATTTCAATTGGTGTTTCATCCTGAAGGAATTTCATTTGTACTTGATCACATTATTTTGAGAACACGATAGAACTGCATTATTGTCGATTTTGTTGGATGATAGAATTACGACCGGCTATTGAGTCGAAGAAGAAGATGAACATATTGTTCTTAAACAGTTTCAGAATCCAGGCACCCTGTCTGTAAAATCATATCCCGTTTCATTTCAGGGCAACGAACAGCAACACCAACAACAACCACAGGAATCCTAACTTTTCGACTATTCACTTCCACATCGTACAGGGTTAACGTAATTTATTTTATCGATTGTATGTCTTATGTGCACAGGCAGAATTGTGATGTTCTTTTATTACGGCAGTTATTCAGCAATAGTTTAGTTACACGGCTGGACAGGCTTGTTTGGAATAGGCAACCGCAAACATTTTTCCAAGAAGGCATTGACCGTCTTGCCTCACATTTGGATAAATGTAATAACAGTTATGGCGATTACTTTTGAACTGATAAACAGTTTACTCATTTTTCTTTCATCTGTCTCATTTTCATTTGATTGTTTTTTAAAAACTGCTATGTAAGTAACATTTATTTTCGTACCATTAGTGTTTAGATGTTTCTGAGCGTTTTATTCTGTCAAACATATGTTTCAACAAATTAGCGACCAGACTTTACGTAGTCGAGCAATCACAGAACTCAGTCACAGACATCTAAAACCTAGGTGCATCCATTCCGGGCGGTTTGAGGGGGAACACACACATACATCTAACCTTTTGAAGAGAAATACTCGATTGCGCTTTATGGGAGTATTATAAATGAAGCTTATCTTACTCATGATGGAGATTTCTTAAGAAGCCGTAGTCTGACAGAGTCTGGAATACTGTTCAGGAGTATTAGGTCCGTGGCAAAATGGACTAAGGGATGAGATGCAGAAGAGTATACGAGTAGCTGTACCATTCACCACGTCTTTGTTGAGCGAGTGCTAGAACGCTGAAGTCCTGAACGAACTACAATAAGATGTCCTACAACAGAAGTCTTCTGCCTCTAGGAAAGCTTTACTCTCAAATTTCCATGCACCGACATATTAATATAACCCCGACCGTACTATTTCCCTCAAGTATGTCTCGTGCATTAAACACAGTGGTGAGATTAGAGGAATTCGGGCTTAGTACGGAGAGTTCCCGAAAATATTTTTTCTCTCTACCAACCGAGAATGAAAAAATAAGCTGGAAAAATGAGTTTGATACACTATGTTGCCCCCTGTAGCCACCGAATGATGATTTGCACGGTACAAATAGTCTCCCCACTTGTAGACTGCGAATAGTGGAATAGCTAATGGGCTTAAACAAAGTAAGGAACCATTTCGATACAAGACGATAGCCAGTTAACAAACAGAAACATAAAATTAGTTACTAACATCAGAGTACCGACGACAGTTTCAAATGCTTTTAAGTAACATGTAACAGCAGACCAATGTGGCGAATTAATAACAATTTCAGACAGAAAAGTCCACAATTTAAGCATAATTGAGAAAAGAAAGAAAGGGAAGAAAAAGGTTTAGTAAATGGTCACAATGATTTCCCTCTTAGCAGGATGGAACAAAGACCACAGTTTCGAGTAAAAAATCATTCCAAGGCTCCAGCGACGGTTCCTAGACATGGGAAAAGCTCGTCCAAGGCCAGTACAATAAAAATCAACAGTAGCCACCACACAAAAAGGACAAATGTCGGAAGATATTCAGTGCTGTTTACAAGGCAATTGCCTTCAGAGCTTACAGCCGCTTCAGAAGTTCCAGTTTCCTGGTAACTTGTGTGTCAGAGACTAAAAGTAATTGGTGTGTATGTCGGACGTCCGACAATGCAGTGCTATTCACGCTAGTACAGAGACGGAATCTTTTATTTCAATGTTGGTAATAGCGAGAAAATACCACGGATAAATGAAGGATTCTGTTCTTCAGAGGTGACTACCAGTTCCGTTTTCAGAGCGAATCTCGCTGCATATTCGCCTGTACAGAGAGCAGTAGCCAGAAAATAACCACTGTAATATAGTAGAATGTTGCAATTTTGGTGGTGTGATACGGTGTGAGCTCTGACGGAACTTCAAATATCCATTCATGTTAAGAACCATAGGTACGAGCATGAGATACTGTGAAGTAGGAGGAGAAGTTTCCTTTTCATGGTCAACAAATTCTGTACCCATCGAGCAGTTCCGGAGCATTAAATTCTTGCAAGGAAAGGTAGAAAAGCCATGGTTTGGCCAGCGACCGCTCTGCACCTGAATCCTACGTAGTGTCAGAGAAACAATGGGGAGACGCCAACAAGGACTCTTCATACAGCTCTTTCACGGACGCAGTGGACGAGCAACATGGCTTGTAAATTTTCTTCTACGGAGAATGTATGACGGACAGAAGTAACCGAATCCCCATTAACTGTTTTGTTATTTTAGTTTTGTTACTTTTTTAAAATTGTGTACTTTCTCTTTCAAAATATTTATGATTGCTTGTTTTGGACGCTTTTACAAGCCAAATTTCTTACGATCATGGTTAAATTGTTCTTTATCCTATCTGACATCTATTTTAGGTACTATGCTCTCATATTTTCGTCATGCTCACCTTCTGGTCACAAGCATAGGTAACGTAACGCATGCCTCGTATTCTTGCGGTTACAACTGGAGAGCGCCCTTAGCGCAGAGTAACAGACCACGAAGATGTAGTTTGGTAAACAGGAAAATTCCGTTTTTGTTGTGATAATAATTGCAAAATTTAGTATGTTTTTTATTTCAGAGACTCGCTTAAAATGGAAGAGCATTGAATCAGTTGGAAATGTAATGGAGAATGGTCAAACCGAGACTGGCGACAATGGTCAAGACGCCTTTACAGCACCCGTGATCGCTAGGTCTCAAGTCTTTTTTTAAATAGGTGGAAAAATTTAGATGTTAATGCAAATGGACATACAGAACGTCGCAAAATATTCTGAAACTCTAGCGGAAAACTTTTGATTTTAGGCGCTTCCGTCTGGAACCGCGCGGCCGCTACGGTCGCAGGTTCGAATCCTGCCTCGGGCATGGATGTGTGTGATGTCCTTAGGTTAGTTAGGTTTAAGTAGTTCTAAGTTTTAGGGGACTGATGACCTCAGATGTTAAGTCCCATAGTGCTCAGAGCCATTTGAACCATTTCTTTTTTTATTTTAGCAAAAATTTGAAGAAGATATGAGGTTTACGTTCAGGTGAATAGTGAATCAGATAGTGAATCAGATTTAGCAGCTGAAATGTCGGTGAAATTATTAAGAAATTTCTGCAGTTAGACAGTAAATGTAGAGCGAAACTTACAAATACAGATGAAAAACGTAGAGCTTGTTTTATTATGTGATTACAACAACGGAATTTCATCTCAAGACTCACCAAAGATCTGTAGGAATCTTAGCCACAATTTAGGGATATTATTACATCAGGTGAGGAACGTTGATGTCATTCAGGAATGAATCGATGACAGGAAATGGAAGACTATCCGTTTGTTTCCAAATGTTCCAACACATAGATAGGCCGCCAGTTATTGACCACACTATGAAAAGATGAATAATATAATAAAGAGTACCAGTAACTCCTCCAAACCGGTCCCAAACCCGGTTGAGAAAGGATGAGCATCTTGTGAGAGCTGCTTGCCAAGGTAATCGTAAAGACCTCAACAAAATGGTTCAAATGGCTCTGAGCACTATGGGACTTAACATCTGTGGTCATCAGTCTCCTAGAACTTAGAACTACTTAAACCTAACTAACCTAAGGACATCACACACATCCATGCCCGAGGCAGGATTCGAAACTGCGACCGTAGCGGTTGCACGGTTCCAGACTGAAGCGCCTAGAACCGCTCGGCCAGCATGGGCCGGCTGCTACCTTACAGGTAATATGTTAAAATACAACTTAATGTTAACTATTTGTAGGTAAAGGATCCTATTCCAGAAAGTGTGACGATCATTCTTCAGGAGGTCTCCAAGTGAGCTGTGTGTGACGAGTTAGTAAGACAACAGGGATTATGAACAGAATATCGTTTGCATTGCACCCCATATTTGCAGATAAATAATGTAGCAAATTTTCCTTCACTACAATGCATGACTTTTAAAAGTGCGTCGGCCAGGGTGGCCGAGCGGTTCTAGGTGCTACAGTCTGGAACCGCGCGACCGAGGTCCGAATCCTGCATGGATGTGTGTGATGTCCTTAGGTTAGTACGGTTTAAGTAGTTCTAAGTTCTAGGGGACTGATGACCTTAGAAGTTAAGTCCCATAGTGCTCAGAGCCATTTGAACCACTTTTTAGAAGTGCAGCTAGTATGAGTTAGGGGCGTTGTTTGTCCCATGAAGTGTAAAACTAGCTTCACCAATGAACAGTACGGAGTCCTTAATCTTCGAACCTGCGACCGTAGTGGTCACGCGGTTCCAGACTGAAGCGCCTAGAACCGCACGGCCACACCGGCCGGCAAAGACCTCAACGGTCGTTAAAACGGAGATTAAGGTCATCCGTAATGCGGAACTGGTGGAAGAGGCAACCCTGTTTTTAAGGACAACATAAAAACTACAGGCTACAATCCAAATGTGTCTGTTCCCGTATCGGGTATATTTTGGTCAGTGTCAGTGTCAGTATCTGTATCCCATATAAAGGGAGGCTGAAATAACTGTCTGGAACTTATAATCTCAGTTGTAAATGGGAACACCAGTTTCCCAATAAGAATATGAAACAGAATATGCATTATGGAAATTTCTCCAAATGGAACTACAGTCGGAGGTGACTTGAAAAGGAAATCCTCCGTCACAGAAAGCGGCGGAACCGACTAATCGCATACCCGGGAGCTGGGAAAAACGTGCAAAGTGAAGAACTCGCAACGTTCTGGAAGCCCTACATGTACATTAAAGAACAAAAAGTAAATACGTCTTCGTCAAGCTTATCACATATTCTGTGTTGAAAACAGGGATACTAAAAGTACTAATTAAAATATTAGACGAATACCAAATACAAGTCTTGGATCTTCAAGAAACTAGGCACATTCATGAAGACAATATAAAATCAGAAGGGTGTAGGATTCTCAAAAGAATGAAAGACTGCAATCCAATGGGTAAAGGCGAACCAAATCCAGGAACAGGATTTGTTATAAGCAGAACAATATTGAACTCGGTCATAGAGTTTTATTCCCAAAGTCGAAGGCTCTCAATTTTTACTCTGTGATGTGTTAATACGTTTTACATCTTAATAAAACGTCATGCTCCAAAAAATAAAGACAGTTAATGGAATCCAGAAAAAAATTTAAAGCTTCTGGGATATACTTGAATATGAACTATCAAAGATTCCATTGCAGAACGTTAAAATTTTGTCAGGGGACTTCAGTGCGCAGACTGGAAAAGAAAGAAAGTTCAGGAAAACTGTTGCAGAGTATCCAGCACACAAAAGAACAAATAAAAACGGTGAAAGACAAATAGAACTATACAGAGCCTTCAACCTCAAATTAATGTCCACAAATTTTAAGAAACTGTCCTGGAAACAGGAAACGTGGAAATCACCTAAGACTAATCTAGGAAAATTTCAGATCTACCATTTAGCTACATCATTATACAATCAAAAATAAATCATCAAGAACGTAAAAGTCAGAGAGGGTGCAAATATAGAAACGGATCACTGCCTAATCATAATGAAAATGAAATGTATTCCTCGAAAAAGAATTCCCAGACAATAGCATAGGATTAATAAAATTGATACTGAAGTCTTAAAAACAAAGAAAAAGAATTTCAGGAACTGCTAAATATAGACTCGGAAGACTGGGAGGTGATTAAAACAAAATTTATTAAAACGATCCTTGAAATATCACCAGTCAAAAGACACAAAAAAGCACAGATGATGAAATGAAGAGTGCAAAAAAGTATTACAGCTTAGAAAACGAACCTGTCAGAAACGGTAGTCCACCAAGAAAAGTGACGACTTAATCAACTTTAAACAAAAAAGGTGTCAAACATAAAAAGGATAAGGTTAGTCAAAAGGATGTATGAAAGAAAACAGCTATCGCTTATTGATGAAGAGTTCTAAAAAACCAGTACCAGGAACTCCTACAAAATTTTTAAACAAATCCTCCAAAAATTACTAAACATGCAATGTGTGCTTAAAAAATTAAGATGGAAACTTAGCACTAAACAACCAAGAAAACTGTGAAATACTAGCTAGCTATTTTAAAACGTTGTTAAATTACGAGGAACAAAGATCAAAACTTCTAGAACAAATTACAGAATGAGGAAGTGAAGATTTCTACTCTATGCACAGCTGAAAAGGTTAGGTGAAATAGGAAAAGCAAAAAGAATTTTCGATTTTTTTGGTAGAAAGAAAAAAATGACAGGAATCAAACAAGTTGAAGCAAACCTGAGAGAAATAGAAATAATGGAGGAAGAAATAGAACAAAGAGAAAAATTCATAGCAAAAGTAAATAGTTTCAGGACCTTTCATGAGAAAGCAAAGAAAATGATAGGTGCAGTATGGACAGAAGGAAGAAGAGAAAAACATAGGAAAAGAATGAAAACTATTGGCTAGAAAGGAAATAAGAAAGAAGACACAGTTATTTCATGTGGTCTTTAGTAGTCCAAACCAATAACCAAAAAGGAGCACCTGTTGGAAAGGAATGATTTCGATACATATCAATAGAAGCTGTAGGTATGAAGTGAAGAGTTATGTTCCAGACAGAACTTGCCGCTGCACTGACAATATGATACACTTTCCGACAAAAATGTGAAGCACCAGGAAGGCATGGTTGGATGTCAGTGTAACTTCATACGCCTATCGGAGTACGTGAGTGTTTTTCGTGTTTAGTGTTGTTACCAAGCTTGGTAAGGTATATAAGGGGCATGAACAGCATCAGTGTGATCACTGTGAAGGAAACGGAGATGTGTACTCGTGTGAAATAGCGCTATCAGCACTTGATAGAGTCTGAAATTGGCTTCGTTGACGGTCTCCATTCGGCCAGCTTCTCAAATCATGCTGTATGGGCATTCCGCTGTGATATCAGCCCTATGTTGGACTGAATGGGAACGTGAGGGCAGGCATACTCGTTCTGGCTGACTACGTCTGACCATTACAAGGAAGGACCACCGCACTGTGCACCAAGCACAACGCTACCCCTTCAGACTTATACCTGCCACCAGAGAAAAAGTGACGAACTCCCAACAACATTCTGTGCGATTCCGAACCATTGTTCGGAGAGTAGCAGCATGACAAGGAAATTACCGTTCCATGCGTGGGCTGCCATTACCAACACAAGGGACTCGGCTGCGTTTGGAGTGATGTGTTCGGAGTGCACGGGCTGTTGATGAATGGCATTGCATCGCATTTACCGCCTTTCTGCACTAACTCGGGCCAGCATCGTAGGCGGGTATGTGGGCGACCTGAGGAGTGGTCCCATTCTTCCAATGTTTTGATGAGGTACATGTTGGCGTCATGAGGTCAGGTGCCATCGGGTACGACTTCAGGTAGTTGTTGGGCGGCGGCGGGGTGAGTGGACTGCTGTAGCCTGTTGTGGGGTTGTGAACCACTGAGGTCTACGGCGGGGACGAAGCCTTTCCGTCGTTTCTAGGTCCCCAGTTCCATACAATAGAAAGGTTAGATTAATTTACATAAAACAGCTGAGGTGAAGAGCTCCTTCAAAAAGATCGTGGTCCACTCCACTGCAGAGTTTTCCCACCGAAGAATCATACTTTAGTTTTCTGTTACGTAACAATAAAATCTGCCATTAATTTGTTCTTGGAGGACTTATCGTAATTTATCGGAATATGTGACTCTTCACATACTTATTAGAACTGGAACACCGTGGTGCATAGACATAAATAATGTGTATGGTTTTTCTTTTTTCTAAGAATCCTTCAATTTACGTTATAATATTTTCAGATTTTTTTTGTCAACCGTAATATCATGGTAAGTTGTGGACGTCACCCAGCTGCATGCCCGAAACCTCATGGAATGTTCATGTTAATGTTTATTTAACCAAACTCCTTTTAGTAATGTGCGGACGCAGAAGCAGCAAGCCGCGCCTGTGGTCTTGGTCCGCTAGTGTACTACTATTCTCAGTGTTCGTTCACCTGGCCAAAAAACCTAGGTCCATGGAACAACCAAATACAGGGAATTAAGAACAGTGATAGATGGGTATACAATCTAATAGGATACACTGGAATAAAAATACGTGCCACTATTTTAACTTTGTTCAGATGTAACTATTGACATTCTTATGGAAATATGAACCCAGCTTTTCCGTGAACGTAAAAACCAAAACGTTCATGAATAGCGGACAAAGTATTAATGGTGTCGTTACTATAATTTTATAGGATGAAGAATCGATTCACAGTACCCACGAAGTCACTTCACACAACGTGGTGTGTAATATGATTCTTGAATTTTTTTTTTCACTGAAGGTCATATTCAGTTTGACTACATTCTGTACTGCTTATCAATCCCAATATCCTAAGCCTGATCGGACATACACTCTGTTATTTAACATCACACAGCATCTAGATTGGGAAACTCGGAATTCACTAAGTAAAGAAAAACGATTATACTGCGTTTTAGATGTAAGACTGGGATTGGGCCATCAACGTTTGCTGTTAGCTTTACTGAAATCACAGATAGCAGATGACGCCAGAGAATCTGTGTGTCATTTCGTATGCAGGGGCACGTTCACCAGAGAGCCTCAGGAATCCCGTTAGGCATACCATGTAAATCGCATTTCGCCTCCGGAATAGAGGATGACGGAGCTCACGGACATCTGTAACGCACACAATAGGTTTGATGGGATTCAGCTTCCATACCGCAAGTAGGAAATCCTCTGAATCTTCCAAGAGTGTACATAATATGTTAATGACACATTCTCGAAGCATAAGGATAATTAAGCAATCTAAGTAATAGCTGAAAATTTTGGTCTGTTGGTGGCCAAACAAACGGATTCTGCCCTACTGAAAACACTTAATTCATCAACGGAGGATCTCGATTCTAAAACTCAGGTCCAACTTATAGTTAATGGTTCTAAAATTATTCACAGAACGTGTGTCTAAGATATAAAAAAGAGCTGAGTGGCTCCTCACTGGGCTTTTTAGAAGACACAAATATCTCACAAATTCTCAAGGAGGTTCAGGGCCAGACTCCATAAAAAATCCGTTGATTACCACGGCAGAGCTTACTCCGGAAGTGCCAAGGAAATAATGCTTTCAGGAAGGAGTTAGATAATGTGGAACAACTAATAGTGTTTACGTAACCTCAGGGTCTCAGGCCCTCTTTGCCGCGCATGATAAACATGTATATTTATACAGTTGACTGTAAGCTCTGCCTCATCCCTGTTTCATTGCTTGCCTTTTCTCCCGTAATGACGCGTATCTTAACTGAAGAAGTTTGAGCTCAAGCAGCCTTGTACTCTACGAATGGAAAGTCATCTCTCTTCGGGTACTGCAATCTTTTTCAACCAGTCTTCATAATCTGAGGGTGAAGTGCACAACATGACTAAAAAAAGATATAGTGCATAAGTGAAGAACCTGTATCATGTAACACATGGAGAATTGCTTCCTGACACAACTTGCGTCAACCCCGCGATAAAGGAACGAAATTTCCATGTGACTGAGAACCGCGAAAGATGTGGTTCCAGCCCACTAATACATGAACGCCGGTGCTAGTCAGCCAGAGCTACGTTTCCATGCAGACTTCCCTAATTAAATGGTCACCGTTACTCTGACCCTTCTATTCCGGCATTTTTGGATTGCCGCGAAGTTCTTAATGGCAGAATCCAATCGACAGGTGGTGCGTTGTAAAGGAAATGGCCTCACGTTTTGATGGAGTAGGGTTAATACCACTTTCCGACCACCCTGATTTGGGTTGCCTGTAGGTCACCCACATCAGCTCAGGTGAATGCAGGGATAGTTCCTTCAGCAGTGCAGGTTCGATTTCGCGCATCACGGTTGTTAGAAGAAGTACTCCATCTATAACGTCCTCGTTACAGAAGCGTTAGACAACTCTTTTTTTAACCTGAAGATTGGTCAAGAAGGAACGTTTTAACCGTCATAAAGTAATATCTCGTAATACGGAGGAGTAATACTCAGTAAGATAACGCTATAAATAATTATACCATACTTTCATCAGTAGTTTAGCACTGTTGAAGAATAGAAAGTTGCGCCATGTAGGAACTTTTCTTTACTTTTCCCAGTTCTCTCTTTGTAGTTGCTTTAACGGTGGAGAGAGATTTCATCACATAGAATCCTCCCCGTCCCTGTTACCCAAGGATGGTGTAACAACTGTTGCATGAGTTTCTTGCTGTTGTGATGGTACTTTTGTTGCTCCCTTCAAACGTATCAAAGACTTAAAGTAAAGTGAGCCATCGGTATTTGCTTTAATTGTCATTTGTCCACAAAGGCAAATAACTAGTTAAAACAAAGCTCGGTATATTTTAAAAGTGCACGTTCATCTTAACAGTTCCAGTTTAGTTTCTTCTGTTCTTACGTCTAAAATTCCCACACATATCAGTTTTGTTAGTCTAGTCCGTACTAACTGCACATTTACATTCCATATCCAAGCCCAAGATTAGACTAAAACCCGCAACGAGGCGTCGAGACCAGACAGGCCGAACGGCTATCCCTTTGTAAATAGAGATACTGGAGTCGTCCAGCACAGATCTATGCAACACTTTCCAGACAGTAGACCTTGCGTGTAGCTTAAGCATTGTGCGTTGGTTTGCATTTATTAAAACGATTATATAACTATATCCAGTGAGTCTCGTTGACAACGGCTCAGCAGCAGTACCTCAGTTACGATCTTCAACCCACAGAAGAACCCTCGAAACCACTTGTTACGCTGTCACGCAGCTGTAAAGAGTAGAATTCCTAATAGGCATCGATGTGCCTTCTACTTGTATTCCAAGGAACATAAAAGAACATTACCTATTCACATCGAAAACACGTGCAACAGTGGTGCTGACATGTAGTAATAAAAACTTTTTGCTTCTCTCATGATCAAGTGTCATCTATGAATATTTCAGTCTGCCTGGAAAAAATCCACAGCAAACAAGAAAGGATGCCAGTAAGGTCTTTTATCTCTCATTTAACTGAACTGTTAACTAAACTTTTCTGTTGCTCACTTAACACTATACTCGCCATATTTCAGGTAAGTTCCATTTTGGTCTGAGACTTATCTATCCTATTAGCGAAGAACGTGATCTCAGCCTCTCTAGCAACATTACAAATGATTATTCAGTATTTTATGCAATGAACTGTTGTAGATGATTCTTGACTGTTCGGTAAGCTTTTACACAATTCTAGTTTTCTGTTAGTAAATTTCTCATAACTTGTACTACTCAAAGTGGCTGCATGTAACTATTGTGCTTGTTTTTACATAACTAAGTGTAATTTAGCTTTCTTACAATGTAATAAATGTCAGTTAGTGCTATTTAAGTTGTGTATACTATAGACCTCACGCCACAGATTGTTCTTTAGGCGTTCATCAGCAAAGTGACTTAGTAACTCTAAATTTCCTACGCCTTAGTGAACTTCTCATTTCTGTGTTAATAACATCTAACATTAAAATCAGTTGTTAAACTCTGAAAAACCCATTCGTAATAGTTTCCACACTGAACGCATCTCTGAAAGAGACGTAAGTGCAAATATCAATTTTTGTGTTCTGGGATATCCAGTGCTTTAGTTGGAATAAAATATTTCTGAAAACTCACCTTTAATGCAGTAGTTTTCATAGAATACGATATTCAGGAACCTCTGCTTTAGCATCTTGCTTCTTGTAAGTTGTTTCTTCCGCTAATCTCCTTCCTGCCCGCAGCCAAGCTCTCACATATGGCTCAGAATTAAACTCATTTAGAGGTGGGCTCACATAGCTCAGAAATATAAGAGTACTAGCTCGTTCGATAAGCAAGGAATTTGTCTGTCAGTCATGATGATATTCAGTGTGCTAAAAGTACTTTAAGATCCAGAAGTTGAAATGGGTTGAGTCTAAACAGCTTGAGAAGAGGAGTCAACTCTCTGGGTGATTTGCTTGTGTGACCGTATTCTCGATAGGCATTTATGTAACTTTTTTCTTTAGAATGAAACAACTCACACAGGCTTCTAATGTTTCCTTTACCATATCTGACGTGTACATATGTTGTTCAACTTTTTTTTTTAAATTACACTTTTATATCATGCATGAGAGCTTTATTTTCGTGATTGACATCTTCATTGTTTCATGCCATGATCTGTTGAAATTCGTTGCAAGACTTCTGCTGAACTGTTGTCAGCTTATCACCGAAATGTTAGCGTGGTTTTTACAGCAAACTTTAAAATTTTCATTGACTGATAGCTTGTGATGCGCCTTTCGAATATTCTCCTGGTACCCGCACTTAGCGTCTAACATTCTTATCTTTTATCACATGGCATTGTTAGTATCGGATAATGTCATATCCCGTTTCTGCAGGTGCAGAGAAATTTCACTTACTTCTGTTAGTGCATCACACATGATACCCAGCTTCATTACTAACTGAAATGATGTAAAAACCTGAATAATCCTTCACACTTTGCCTTTCCTTTGAACCTCTTGCATAACGAGTGGCCAATGCTGAGTAATTACCCTATAAAGCCTCAACAGCCCTTAGGCTAGATGTAACACACCTTACAGTGAATATTATTCTCAGTTGTTTTAATTTCCTTGTGTAATGTAGTTAAGCATTTCATTAGTTCTCTTTGGTTTTTGACGAGAGACTGTAGAAGGAATATATTTTTTCCAAAAATGTTTGAAAGTGACTGACACATTGCATCTCCTGTCTTGTGTCACTACCTCCTAATTCTAACTGATGATTACAGCAATGCCATATTATCTAATTTGGGAACTGTTTTTCCAGTTCAGCTGCAACTCCTGCCTTTCTTCCAGCATGACGGCTACAGCAAAGGAAGCTACTGAAATTAAGCACTCCCTCAAGAATTCGTCATTAATACCATGATTATTTAAAAAGGTACTCTTTGTAACTTTGCTGTCGTCTCATGAAACTAAACTTAGTAAATAAAGAAAAGAAAACAGGTGTGGCCTCTTCATCTTCGTGCTCCTTAAACATATAACTAACACTGATCTCGACTCACTGTCGTAAATTCATCAATGATACAGCTTATTTTAGTGTTATTCTGTACTATATTTTAAGCAACTTTCTCCCAAATTTCTTTTGTAATGTGGTCGAGAATATTAGTGCAACTGAAGGTAGAATGCAATAACCTATATACATTTAAACCCTTCAGTTATTGTAGTTGGACATCTAAAGGAAAGTCGGTAAATGGTCTGTCCTGCTCGGCAGTTTTATATGCAGTGCGAAATATTCTAACTGTAGTTTCTAAATGTTTAGCGTTAATGTTTTCTGCAGTGTTTCCAAGATTTTTGTTACCTTCAGTTTGTATAGACTCACAGGCTCTATGGGAGGCCAAAGTCTTGTGTATACGTTCTTTTTTCATTTTATTGTCACCACTGCTATTAATTTTTCATTAGAGTCACTCCTCTGAAAATTTAATTCGTGCTCCGCTTTGTGTTCCCATACAAACTGCACTGATTTCACGTCAAACACGACATCCTAGAAATTTGTTTTTCCACTTTAAGCCATTAATTTTCAAAAGTGAAATACTTATAGTGTTCTTCGTTCCAATAATCAGCAAAATCTGAAGTTTCACAAGTCACCATATTTATATCACTTTCATCATCACAATAACGTGTGCGCTGGTTAAGTTATCAGCATACTACTTTTTACTCATAGTTTCACCTGACTTTCCTGTGGTTAGTCTTTCCTTGAGTCAATTCAACAAACTCATAAAGGTAAAATAAGAACGTGATATAAAAGTAAAGTTACATATTCTTTAATCAGCATATGGACCAAATTCGCAAATGCAGGTGCTAATTCCGTTTCCTACCGGGTACTACTACCAACATACGAATCACGAGTCAATCAGTTACATTTTTTCTCGCAGCCCTCTATGCTGTCTGAACTAGATTCTTTGTCATCTGTCTATGCAATCTATAGGCCCTCAAACGAAAATGGAGTTCACACTTGTGTCGCTAGTGTCGCTCTAGTATAGCTACAGACTGTAGCCGTGGGAAAACGCGCTTCCTTGCACTCAACGATTTTCATGATTGTTGATTGCAATAAAATTCAAAAAGACATTGTCTACGATAAATACGAGTATTTCTGGGAACGCCGTTCCCAACCAACCAAATCACTAGTGATACATATATTCTCGTTGGAAAAGTCAGAGCTGAAATTAAATTGAATGCAGAGAGGAATATCCAATTTTACTGAAGTGTACCCCACATGACATTATACTAGCGTCAGAAATATTTAAGTCAGAAATGGACAATTTTTAAACCACCGCCTCTGAAAATTTGACTCTGGGAAATTCAATCAATGCTGCACAGAATGTTAACAGTTTATGGCTACAAAAAACTGAAACACTTATCTGCCTGAATGGAACGTTCCCTATGGCGTGAAAAAGAATTTCTCCAATAGCAAAGAGTTTTCGGGGAAGAAACTGGCTGATGTATATTCCTGCCTCTCCATCTTTTCTCTTCGGAGATGACGTCCACAGCAACGCCATGCGCTACAATCACTATCTTTTTCTATTAATTAACTTTTCCCTGCAGCCTCCTATTGTTTTTATGTGATAACTGCAGTGCTCTATAATCTGCGCCCGCATCTCGTGGTCGTGCGGTAGCGTTCTCGCTTCCCACGCCCGGGTTCCCGGGTTCGATTCCCGGCGGGGTCAGGGATTTTCTCTGCCTCGTGATGGCTGGGTGTTGTGTGATGTCCTTAGGTTAGTTAGATTTAAGTAGTTCTAAGTTCTAGGGGACTGATGGCCATAGATGTTAAGTCCCATAGTGCTCAGTGCCATTTTCTATAATCTGCTTTTTCTGTAAACACTGCCTGAATTTCTTGAATTACTCAGCCTTCGCATTAGCAGGGAAACCTATCAGCGAAAGTCATAGTCAATGATCTAACTCTCTTTTATATGACAACGGTAATATGACCGTGCGTAGTTCCACTCGTGTCCTCTATAATCAGACCAATAGACACCCTCAGCCTCCCTTATCCATACCTACTAATGCATTAGTCGTTTCTGGTGTATCTTAACTTAGTACTGACGCATACCAGCTCAATTCCTTCTGTCGTACGCAATAAGTGTATCTAGGTATCATGTACAACAACTTAAAAACTTTTTGATAGCCCTACTAACAAACATTTAAACGACCTACTGGAGAATGGTGAGATTGTTGATGTTATTACGTTACGTATTTTCTGCTACCAGACACGTGGATGTGATGGATTCGTTTCCTGACGATATGCTAAGTGGCAAAAGCCATTTGCATAAATCGTTACCAACTTTTTAGGTTAGCAGGTCACGCTTCGCATATGCTATATCAAGCTTATGAATTCTTAATTGGAATGTATTAACATCAGTCACGCTATCAGCGTAAATGTGTAACTTAAATTCATGTTTCACGTGAAATTGTCCGTTAAATGCAGCTTGTGTGGGATACTAATGCGATGATATTATTTTGATCGTACTTTCAGGCTAGTTATGGTACCGTCTCTTGGGTTGCTGCTGCAAGTCGTGGAGGAATTTATGGGCCATATTTAGTGGTTGAAGGGAGATGGAACACATAAATGTTTTAAATGCGCACAGGGACATTAATGGCTTACAGGATTCGTTAACAACCGTAGTCCCTCCACTCTCTACCAACCTAGATTAGCCAGCATACCACCTCTTAGGCGGGCACGTATGCAGACGGTCCAGTAAGTGCAAATTAATTTCCATTCAATTGTTTGTTTACTTGCACTTTGATGTAGAACAGTGACATTCCAATTGCAAGACTGACGGACAAGTCCAACAGGACAGACGCCATTCGTGATAACGCGGCTAGTGCAGACATTTATATGAAATAGAAGATGGCGAAGGAAAGGGAAAGGATGGATGTGAAACTCATGACTTGCAGCTGCACGAGACATTGTGGTAATGCAATGGCGAAAGTTGAAATTTTGTGCTGGACCGATCCTCAAATCCTGCTGCGCCGCTTCTCTGTAATAGTTGCCTTTACTGCCTCAGCCATTCGAACACGATACCTGTTCAGCTCAAATTCTCTACCTATCCCACGCTGCAATGCAGCGTCCCCCGTCCATTAACCTCTTACCCCCAGATTATTGATTCCATAGGAGTTCGAAGAATACTAATCAATCCGCACTAACATAAACGCCAAGGAGCCGTCGCGATCACACAGAATTGTATTTATGTAAGTGGTGTCTGTTCGGTTGCCAATGACATGACATGACGTAGAAAACACGTTTGTTGACGTTGTTAAATACTTTTCATTTAATTTTGTAGACATAAGTCTTGTCTATGTTACCTCATTTATCATTTTTTCCATTTTATACTTCTCTCTTACGTAAATAATACTGTTTTTTACGGTTGACTGAATCCTGAATCCTTTATCTTCTAACTTTTATCAGTTCCTCTGTATGATATCATTTTCTTATCGTCACTTGAGGAATGCTATGTAGACTTCTTAGGTTTACTTGGCTCTGTGTCAATTACGTAAACAATAATTTTTGGTGCGCACATCAGTCAGCTTTTGTTATTTCGAGTACATACTATCTTCGTGTAGCAATTATTTCTTATTCTATTTAATAATGTAATTCCTAATTCTCTATGTCGAGACTTTTATTTGTTTTGCAATGATTCTGAGTATCGATCGCTCTGGGTTCAGGGTGAGGTGGCTTACAAAACACTCGTTCGACCTATACTTGCTCATCAGTGTGGGATCCGTACCAGGCCGGGTTGACAGAGGAGATAGAGAAGATCCAAAGAAGAGCGGCGCGTTTCGTCACAGGGTTATTTGGTAAGCGTGATAGCGTTACGGAGATGTTTAGCAAACTCAAGTGGCAGACTCCGCAAGAGAGGCGCTCTGCATCGCGGTGTAGCGTGCTGTCCAGGTTTCGAGAGGGTGCGTTTCTGGATGAAGTATCGAATATATTGCTTCCCCCTTCTTATACCTCCCGAGGAGATCACGAATGTAAAATTAGAGAGATTCGAGCGCGCACGCAGGCTTTCCGGCAGTCGTTCTTACCGCGAACCATACACGACGGGAACAGGAAAGGGAGGTAATGACAGTGGCACGTAAAGTGCCCTCCTCCACACACCGTTGGGTGGCTTGCGGAGTATAAATGTAGATGTAGATGTAGAAGTGTAATAAGCCATAAAATTGCATTACTGAGGTCATCGTTACACGTTGAACAAATCAGGCAGTACCGTAATATCATTCCGACTTTAGAGCCTGACATTCTAGTGTGTGTCTGCTTTCATTATCAACACGATACTTTACGAAGTCTCTGGCTCTCTCTGATGTCGTCCACCTGCCTGGGAAGCGGTTATACAAAGAACTTTACATTTCATGGTATATTCTCGTGTATGATTAACATGAAGTTTTAGTGCTAGGGGATTATGTAAATATATTGCATTTGTAGAAAGTGATTTAATTATTTATTATTCAATTCCGAACACTAGGGCGTGCTGAAATGCAATGCCTCCGAAGTTTATATAAAAATTCTTAAAGCTTTTTAAATAAAACAAACATCTTTATTCTTCATGTCTACATATTTACAAATCTCCGTCGTTAGAGGGCTCCGAACTGTAGCATGTAACATGGTGGTGTGTAATGTAACTATGTCGGTGCTTGAGAAACAGCGAGAGTCCGTCCACACATGGATTTTTTTTTTGTTGGGGTTTAAGGGCGCTCAACTACTGAGGTCATTAGCGCCCAGTCACAATTGTTAGAGCACATAGAATCTAGTAAAACTGAAGGGGACGGGGGGGGGGGGGGGGGACACCAGAAAGTCCTTACAAAGATGCAGATAAAATAACTAAAAGAGTTAGATGTCTTTGGACAAGCCAGTCAAAGTTATAAAACGAAGAACACGAGCAGCTGCTCGAGCGTCATCAGCTAAAATATCCGGTAAAGTAGATGGCAGGGACAGGACAACACGAGATTGACTAAAACGGGGACACGACAATAAAACATGGCGCACTGTTAATGCTTGACCACAAGGGCACTGCGGGGCTGGGTCACCGGAGAGCAGGTAGCGGTGGCTAAACCGGCAATGCCCAATCCGCAACCTGGTCAGAAGGACCTCTTCTCGCCGAGATGGTCGGGAGGAGGTTGTCCAAGCAGTTGGGAACGGTTTTACTGCCCGGAGCTTGTTTCCTTGAAGGGATGACCAAGTATCCCACCACAACGACACAAGCCTCTTACAAACAACCCCACTAACGTCAGATGACGGGACACAATGGGAGGCTGGCCGAGGCAGGAGGACTGCAGCCTTGGCTGCAGCCTCAGCAGCCTCATTCCCAGGCACTCCTACATGTCCGGGAACCCACAGAAAGCTGACAGGAGAGCCACCCTCAGCGAAAGAATGGAGGGACTGCTGGATCCGTTGCACCAAGGGATGGACCGGATAGGGAGCTCCAAGGCTCTGAAGAGCACTGAGTGAATCAGAGCAGAGTACATACGATGAATGGCGGTGGCGGCGAGCATACTGAACGGCCTGATGGATTGCAAAAAGCTCGGCCGTAAAGCTGGAACATTGGTCGAGGAGCCGGTATTTAAAGGTGACGGCCCCGACGACAAAGGCACAGCCGACACCACCGTCAGTTTTGGAGCCATCGGTGTAAATAAAGGTGTGGCTGGCAAGTCGCACACGAAGTTCGACAAACCGTGAGCAATACACTGCAGCCGGAGTACCCTCCTTCGGGAGCGAGCTGAGGTCGAGATAAATATGAACCGGAGCCTGGAGCCAAGGTGGTGTCGGGCTCTCACCCTCTCTGAAGGTGGTAGGGAGGGCAAAATCCAATTGTCGAAGCAGGCGACGGAAGCGGACTCCAGGGGGCAGCAGGGCAGACACATACAACCCGTACTGACGATCGAGAGAATCGGCGAAGAAGGACTGATAAGAGGGGTGGTCGGGCATTGACAACAGCCGGCAGGCATACCGACACAGCAGTACGTCGGCAGCTTCAGCATAAAGACTCTCGGCGGGACTAGTGTAGAAGGCTCCGGTCGCAAGACGTAACCCCCGATGGTGGATGGAGTTGAGACGGCGTAAGAGGGATGGCCGAGCATACGAGTAGACGAAGCTCCCATAATCCAGCTTCGATCGGACTATGGACCGATACAAGCGAAGCAGGACAGTGCGATCCGCTCCCCAAGATGAACCACTAAGAACTCTGAGGATATTAAGGGAACGTGTACAACGGGCCGCCAAATAAGAGACGTGCGGAGACCAACAAAGTTTCCTGTCCAATGTGAGCCCTAGAAACTTAGTTGTTTCCACGAATGGGAGAACAACGGGACCGAGATGTAAGAATGGCGGAAGGAACGCTTTATATCGCCAAAAGTTGATACAAACCGTCTTCTCTGCAGAGAACAGGAAGCCATTTGCCACGCTCCATGAGTATAGGCTGTCTAGACAACGCTGAAGGCAGCGCTCCAGGAGGCATGTTCTCTGAGCACTGCAGTAGATCGCGAAGTCATCGACAAAGAGAGAGCCTGAGACATTAGGTGGAATGCAATCCATCATTGGATTGATCGCGATGGCAAAAACGGCTACGTTCAAGACGGAGCCCTGAGGCACTCCGTTCTCCTGGAGGAAGACGTCGGACAATACGGAACCCACACGTACCCTAAACTTTCGATCTGTTAAAAAGGAATCAATAAAAAGGGGCAGGCGACCGCGTAGACCCCACCTGTGCATAGTGCGGAGGATACCTCCTCTCCAACAGGTATCATAAGCCTTCTCCAAATCGAAGAACACGGCTACCGTTTGGCGCTTTCGCAAAAAGTTGTTCATGATGAATGTCGACAAGGTCACAAGGTGGTCAACAGCGGAGCGGCGGCGACGAAAGCCGCATAGAACATTGGTAAGTAGGCGTCGAGATTCAAGAATCCAGACTAACCGAGCGTTAACCATGTGCTCCATCACCGTACAGACACAGCTTGTAAGAGAAATGGGGCGGTAACTAGAAGGAAGGTGTCTATCCTTCCCAGGTTTGGGTATAGGAACAACGACGGCGTCACGCCAACGCATGGGGACCCGACCTTCGGTCCAGACGCGATTGTAGGTACGAAGAAGGAAGCTTTTGCCCGCCGGAGAAAGGTGTGCCAGCATCTGAACGTGAATGGCATCTGGCCCTGGAGCAGAGGACCGGGACAGTGCATGCGCACGTTCGAGTTCCCGCATAGTAAAGGGGGCATTATAAGTTTCCAGATTCAGCGAGTGGAAGGAAGGTCGCCGAACCTCTTCTGCCTCTTTCCTGGGAAGGAAGGCAGGGTGGTAATGGGCGGAGCTTGAAACCTCCGCGAAAAAGCGGCCGAAGGCGTTGGAGACAGCCACAGGATCAACAAGGACCTCATTACCTGAGGTCAGGCCAGGTACCGAGGAGTGGGCCTTAATGCCCGACAGCCGGCGCAGGCCACCCCAGACGACAGAAGAGGGAGTAAAACTGTTAAAAGAGCTGGTTAAAGAGGCCCAACAAGCTTTTTTGCTGTCTTTGATGACTCTACGGCATTGCGCTCGGAGTCGTTTGTATCCAATACAATTCGCCAACGTAGGATGGCGGTGAAAGGTGCGTAAAGCACGTCGTCGAGCACGGATAGCGTCTCGACAAGCCTCATTCCACCAGGGGACGGAAACGCGACGTGAAGAAGAGGCAGTACGAGGAATGGAACGTTCGGCAGCATTGATGATAACAGCCGTGAGGTATTCGACCTGACTGTCACAACTGTGAAAATCGTGGTCCGGAAAGGTCGCCAGGGAGGAGTAAAGTCCCCAGTCAGCTTTCGGTATGTTCCAGCTCGAAGGACGTGGGGATGGGGTGTGGTGCAGGAGACGAACGACACAGGGGAAGTGGTCGCTCGAATAGGTGTCAGAAAGGACATACCACTCGAACCGACGTTGCCCGCATCTCGTGGTCGTGCGGTAGCGTTCTCGCTTCCCACGCCCGGGTTCCCGGGTTCGATTCCCGGCGGGGTCAGGGATTTTCTCTGCCTCGTGATGGCTGGGTGTTGTGTGCTGTCCTTAGGTTAGTTAGGTTTAAAGTAGTTCTAAGTTCTAGGGGACTGATGACCATAGATGTTCAGTCCCATAGCGCTCAGAGCCATTTGAACCCTCCACTCGAACCGACGGGCAAGAGTGGTAGAACAGATCGAAAGGTCCAAGTGGGAGTAGGTATGAGTAGTCCGAGAGGAAAGTCGGGGCGCCAGTATTGAGGCACACAAGATTGAGATGGTTGAAGACATCCGCCAAGAGGGAGCCTCTCTGACAGGATGCAGGAGAGCCCCAAAGGGGATGATGGGCATTGAAGTCGCCAAACAATAAAATCGGTGGAGGAAGCTGAACAATCAGGTGCATCATGTCAGCCCGACTAACTGCGGATGACGATGGAGTGTAGACGGTACAAACAGAAAAAGTAAAGGCAGAAAGAGTAATACGGACAGCTATTGCTTGGAGTGGGGTGGTCAATGGGATGGGATGGGATGGTAATAGACATCGTCCCGAACGAGCAACATGACCCCACCATGAGCTGGAATACCGTCCACAGGGGTGAGGTCATACCGCTCCGAGGTATAGTGGGTAAAGGCAATACGGTCAGTTGGGCGCAACTTGGTTTCCTGGAGACCAAGGACGAGCGGACCGTGCAGGCGGAGGAGCAGTTGTAATTCCTCCCGATTAGATCGAATACCTCTTGTGTTACAATGTAACAAGGCCATCGCTAGTCAGAAAAAAGGGGGGAACGAGACGGGGGAAGAGCTGGTCACCTCGACGGCTGCGGAGGGCCAGGTTTCGAGGGAACAACGCTACAACCGGCGGGAGGCGGATCCTGTTCCATCGAGTCGTCGCCAGCTGCAGCCGCTGTCCCGGGTTGCGTAGGAGGGGCAGCATCATTTGCCGACGAGAGGCCAGCTGAGCGCCTGGCAGCAGAGCGCCCTGGCGAAACTGAGGACGGCCGGGAGCAGTGACTCACGGATGGAGCGTCAGACGAAACGCGCCGGGGTGGAGAGGGGGATAGAGACTTCTTCTTGGAGGCCTTCTTGGAAGTCCGAGGAGGCACAGGGATGGTAGGCTGGACCCGAAGAAGCTCCTCACGCGCGGGGTCCGTTTTGGAACGCCGGACCTCGGAAGCCGGGGTCCGGAACGTTTCCCCGATGGACGCCTGAGAATAGGATCGCTTCTCAGGCGGCGGGGGGGGGGGGGGAGGAGGAGGAAGGGAGGCCCCTGGGGCAGAGGGGGCGGTGGCCGCGGGGGAGGAGGATTTGGAAGGGAGGGATTTGGGAGGTGGAGGCATAGACCCCAGATGGGGGGAGGAAGTGGAGGGGGGACAGGATAGGGGTGAGGATACTGTGGAAGGAGTGGACACGACTGAGGCAAACGAAGTTGTCAACGTCACGGGATGGAGGCGGTCATACTTCTTCCTGGCCTCAGAATAAGAGAGACGATCCAAAGTTTTGAGTTCTTGAATCTTCTTCTCCTTCCGATACGCGGGGCAGTCTAAAGATCTAGGCGAGTGGATGCCAGGACAATTAACGCACCGAGGTGGTGGGGTGCATCTATGTTCCTCACGAAGAGGACGTCCGCAATCGCCACAAAGGGGCTCAGCCTCACACCGTGACGACATGTGCCCAAAGCGCAAACACCGAAAGCAGCGCATAGGAGGCGGGACGTAAGGTCGCACGTCGCGCCGGTAGCACATCACCTTTACCTTCTCCGGGAGAACGTCCCCCTCGAAGGCGAGAACAAAGGCCCCGGTGTCGATGCTACGGTCTTTGGGGCCGCGTTGGACTCGCCGGACGAAATGCACGCCTCGGCGCTCCAGGTTGGCCCTGAGCTCCTCATCAGATTGCAGCAGGAGGTCTCGATGAAAAATAACCCCCTGCGTCCTATTTAGTGCCAGATGCGGGACAATGGACACTGGGATGTCCCCTAGTCGGTCGCACGCCGACTGTGTGGTGGAGGTGGTCTTTATAAGAACGGATCACGAACGCATTTTACTGAGAGCCTCGATTTCCCCAAAGATGTCCTCGATGTGCTGAACAAAGAACATGGGCTTGGAGGTGGCGAACGTCCCCCCATCGGTCCGAGAACAGACCAAATAGCGGGGGAAGTACTTCGCCCCAAGCCGGTGGGCCTGTCCTTCCTCCCAAGGAGTGGCCAAGGGGGAAAGGGCAGGAGAACCAGAACCAGAGACAGTACCTTTCTTTTTAAAAGACTCGGCCGCAGAGCGACCTGATACATGTTGACGTTTCATCTGCGAAACGTCCGCCCCGATACCACCCACTCCGACCAGGGGCTCTCCCCATGGGCGACACCCAGCCTCAGCAAGGGCCACCTGGCAGGATGACCGTTGCTGGGAGTCCTGATGCCCCAAGGAGATGGGCATCTACTCCTTGGCCAACGTGGGGAGGGTGCAACTCAGGTATCGGCAGTATGATCACTGTGTTGTCAGGGGGCTACAACCTAGAGGGTACATGACAACCCCACCACAACGGGCTGGCTACCGTGCTGGATTTCAGGTGCCATGGAAAGTCCATAATCCTAGGTGCAGATGGGGACGCACTATGGGCGTAACTTGTACAACCCATCAGGCGTTTAGGCCCAATTTGAGGAATAGTGGGTATGGTTACAACGCCGTTACAATGCTGAGTGCCAAGGTCTTAGTGCACGGAGGACCAGTGATACACCACGTAAGGCGTCCTTCCCCAAAAGGCTCGTACTTCTGTAGAATTTTGAAAAATGGAGGTCAAACCCCAAGGGGGACCATCACATGGAAGGCCGAAACGGTTGAAACTCCTTTTAGTCGCCTCTTACGACAGGCAGGAATACCTCGGGCCTATTCTTACCCCAGACCCACAGGGGGAGTCCATACATGGAGCAACCTCTGCTTCAGCATGATAGTGCCAGACTACCCACGAGCGAAGCGACATCTACAATAGTCTGACACCTTGGGTTCACTGTCATCGATCATCCTCCATACAGTCCAGACTTGGCCCCATCCGATTTTCATCTCATCCCAAAACTTAAAGAACACCTTCGAAGAATTTATTTGATAGCTATGAAGGGATGCAAGCAGAGGTGAGGTGGTGACTCCGTCAACGAGGTCAATCATTTCGCAGTGTCTTATCAACCAACTGGTCTCTCGTTGGAAGTAATGTGTTTGTCGCCAGGGTAATCATGTGGAGAAATAAACACGTAGACATGAAGAATGAAGATGTAGAAAAAAACCTTAAGAGTTATCATATAAAAATTTCGGAGGCATTACTTTTGCGCACGTCCTCATACAAATGCTGCACAATCTACATCTACATCATACTCAGCGTCCAGTGGGTGATTTTACTATAGAGCTATTGTATGTATACTTCGATCTCTGTAATCAAGAACCTTTTGTTTTATTTGTGTAGACGACGTGGAAAGATACCTCAGTACTCGGCAGTATGTGAACAATGTTTTGTGTCAGTGGTGGCGGAAGATCTGAGGGTAGACTGAAGTTCTCTATTTCCCTTTCGAAGTAAAATTCTCGTCTATTAATTGTTACAGCTTCTAACGCACGGACATGTCTCATCTACTGGAGACCAACTGATCCTTATATATATATATATATATATATATATATATATATATATATATATATATATATATATATATGTGTGTGTGTGTGTGTGTGTGTGTGTCTTTTTATTAATTCTACCTAGTTACGTTTGACATGGTTTCGCAACTTATCATCTGTGGATAATAAAACTTAATGCAGACAGAAATTGTGTTTTTCCAAGAAAATGTAAAGTTGCTTTGTGGCACTGTCTTGATCCCTGCTTCGTATGTAATTCTGATCTTCGTTCCGAATGAATACCGATTTTCGGTTTGAAAAACGTCAAAAGTTAAAACGGAAGAGTAGACGGAATGGCATGTACTTATCTGACTACAAATCTTGAAGTTCGTTGTCAGATTGGCTTCAGTTTTAATATTGTTCTGGAACTTTAATTTCTTTTCTGGCAATCCCTTACGTAAATGAGAAATGTCGAGTTTCACCGAGATTCGGATTTCGTGTTAAAGTAAGTTCCTCTCTCACTGGCTGTAAAGTCTGTTCATTGGAAGCAGGACGATAAGGAACTATTTCCTTTAAAAGGACCTTACGCAGTAAATCAGTATGGTGATGAGGTAGATGAAACTTTTATGTTACATGTATTTGTTCACTGGTGTTATTAACGTCTTATCAACGAAGGTTAATTATATATTGTGTGGTGTACGCTACTGCAACGGAAACCTCCAAAGTATCGATACATATAAAGCTCAAAAGATCCTAAAATAACGAGATCTTGTGTAACAAGACCGTAACTTTAAACAATCCTAAAGTAATCGCTGAAGCAACAGGTTTCAGATTTCTTGCCAAATATACACATTCAGTTTTCTGAAGTTTTCAGTGAAATCATTTGAGACAAATGGTTCCTAGGATAATTCCTCATCCTTAGGTAATTCGAACTTACGTCAAGTCCTATAATGACTCGTCATCGACGATATGTTGAACCATTATGTTCTTTTCTTCTTCCTTTTCTAATGAATTGCAAAAATCAGAAGTTAGAGCATTATAAGAAATACATGTTCCGAAAATCGATAAATTAGTGTACCTTTAGGCATTTATATATTATATACCAATGTAACAAATTTTCCAGATTTAGAAAGACTTTTAGAATCAATTTAGTTTGTGTTTTGGTGCCATATAAAGTGATCTACACTATGTGATCAAAGGTATCCGGACACCCCCAAAAACATAGTTTTTCATATTAGGTGCGCTGTGCTGCCACCTGCTACTAGGTACTCCATATCACCGACCGGAGTAGTCATTAGACTTCGTGAGAGAGCAGAATGGGGCGCTCCGCAGAACTCGCGGACTTCGAACGTGGTCAGGTGATTGGGTGTCACTTGTCATACGTCTGTACGCGAGATTTCCACACTCCGTAACACCCCTAGGTCCCCTGTTTCCGATGTGATAGCGAAGTGGAAACGTGAAGGGACGCGTACAGCACAAAAGCGTACAGACCGGCCTCGTCTGTTGACTAACAGTGACCGCCGACAGTTGAAGAGGGGTCATAATGTGTAATATGCAGACATCTATCCAGACCATCACACAGGAATCCCAAACTGCATCAGGATCCACTGCAAGTACTATGACAGTAGGTGGGAGGTGAGAAAACCCGGGTTTCGTGGTCGAGCGGCTGCTCATCAGCCACACATCACGTCGGTAAATGCCAAACGACGCCTCGCTTGGTGTAAGTAGCATAAACATTGAACGATTGAACAGTGGAAAACAGTTGTGTGGAGTGACGAATCACGGGACATAATGTGGCGATCCGACGGCAGGGTGTGGGTATGTCGAATGCCCGGTGAACCTAATCTGCTAGCGTGTGTAGTGCCAACAGTAAAATTCGGAGGCGATGGTGTTATGGTGTGTTCGTGTTTTTCATGGAGGGAGCTTGCACCCCTTGTTGTTTTGTGAGGCACTATCACAGCACGGGCCTACATTGATGTTTTAAGCACCTTCTTGCTTCCCACTGTTGAAGAGCAATTCGGAGATGACGACTGCATCTTTCACCACGATCGAGCACCTATTGTTCATAATACACGGCCTGTGGCGGAGTGGTTACACGACAATAACATCCCTGTAATCGACTAGCCTGCACAGAGTCATGACCTGAATCCTATAGAAAATCCTTGAGGAGTTTTGGAACGCCAACTTCGTGCCAGGCCTCACCGACCGACATCGGTTCCTCTCTTCAGTGGAGGACTCCGTGAAGAATAGGCTGCCATTCCCCAAGAAACCTTCCAGCATCTGATTGAATGTATGCGTGCGAGAGTGGTAGCTGTCAGCAAGGCTAAGGGTGGACCAACACCATATTGAATTCCAGCATTACCTATGGAAGGTGCCACGAACTTGTAAGTCATTTTCAGCCAGTAAGTCATTTTCAGCCTGGTGTCCGGATACTTTCGATCACATAGTGTACGCGCAGACGGAGGGGTACACGTATTCCGTCCGGTGGGGTAACGGTGAGGAGACAGAGAGGGCACCGATCACCCCTTAAACTGACCATGAAAAATCCATTTATAACCATGCAGACCCAGCTCCGATGTGGGGCGGAGGTATAAGAAAAAGAAGGCCTATGCTAACGCATGTTGTAGTAATAAAATTGATTGGGAACGTTCAGTAGCCGGCCTTTGTGACCGAGTGGTTCTAGGCGCTTCAGTCCGGAACTGCGCTGCTGCTACGGTCGCAGGTTCGAATCCTGCCTCGGGCATAGATGTGTGTGATGTTCTTACGTTATTTAGGTTTAAATAGTTCTAAGTCTAGGGGACTGATGACCTCAGAAGTCCCGTAGAGCTTGGAGCCATCTGAACCATTTGAACGATAAGTGGAATAGGAAACACAGTGTGCAACGGGGAACTGAATACACAAAGTTTAGTGTGTTCCTTGTGACTAGGAATCACAGCGAAAGGTAACAAATTATTTTACGTTTCTTCATGTAGCATGAAGGAAGGTCAAATGTTCAGCGTCCCCTTGACAGCGCGGTCATTAGGAACGGAGCGCAATCTCGAATTACGGAACGATGGGAAAGGAAATCAGCCATATATTTGTCAGAGGAACCATGACATCGTTTGCCTGCTGCGATTTAGAGAAGTCACGTAGAACTAAAATCTGGATAGGGATTTGAGCCGTCGTCTTCCCGAACGCGAGTCCAGTGTGCTAACGACTGCGCCACGTAAGTAGGTCTGTAACACGCGCTCGACGCCGTCTGCATCTCCAGGAAATCTTTAAGGAGAATTTAGAGACATCCTCTACAAAAATACAGCTATCTGTGAAAGAACTGTATAAATACTTTCCTCGGGGAAAGAAAAGGAAAATGCGTTTGGCAGACATCTCCTGCGAATATAGCTATTTCCTGAAACTGATTCCGGTCGGCGGCGGGGCTCGCATTTTGCTGTGAGATGTGATTTATTTTCCTTTCCGCCTGGTGGGATCCGATAAATTTTTGTACGGTTTCCGAGGGTGGCTCTCGGACGAAGCTCCCGCGGACGTCCGCGGCTAAAATCGATAGAAAGCAGCTGGGGCTGCGTGCCGCGCGGCCTGTGGTTTCGCTGACAACGCAGCGTGCACATCCCACGCGGAACGCGCTTCCCCGTACGTACTTGACCGCAACTTGCAGAACAGCATACATCAAAGTAAATTGTTCACCTTTTATCTTAAGTTTACATATTATTTCCCACTCAGTCGAAAGCAGAATAGCCAGAGAAGCATTCAATTTGAGGAAATGAACAAAATAAATAGTCGTAGTTGTTTTCCTGATGATCTCGTACACTACTACAGCGTCTGCAGAGTATTACGATTTAGGTTCCTTAATTCTGATATAATTTTATTACTTTTTACACGATGAGCGAGCACTGTACTCGACGTTTCTCTTGAGACAGTCGTGTTTCCTCTTCCAAATGTTTACTGTTTTTATGCCGTCACGTAGAGTAACAAAAAATGGCATTATTGTATTTTACTGTAGAGTGAAGAGCACCCTGGTATAATTTTACGTAATAATGAATATTATTTATTGATAATAGCTCAGTTGAACGATGGTGAGATTGCTACTGACAAAGAAACCATTTTAAAATTCAACCAAAGTGATTTAGGGAAAATAAATACAACTTAGATTAGTTGTCCAGACCGTAACACGAAACATAATCATGTCGAAAAATCTGTCTAGTGTTTTAACCAATGAACAATTTTCTGTTGTGTCTATATGTTTTTAAGTCCAAACTCCATACGAGTAACTATCATTATTCCATCTAACTTAAACATGAAGCAGAAATCTCCATGGTTATACGCTGCAATTAACATCTCACCGGCGATCATAGGTGTGAAGAACTCGCGTTGCCTTAACAAGCTTCTTTCTAAATGTAAATCTAGTATGGCACTGTTGACTGGAATATCCCATGAGGTGGGTTCAGCCGTCTGCAAGAAAGATTCTTCTTCGTCCTCGCAGATTGGTCACTTACCTTGCGGTTATGTAAGAGTCGTGTCGTATGTGTATTTGTAGAGCGTAGGTGAATGTAATGGATGCGTGTGTAGTATAGTTTCTGTTTGTGGTATATGATGACGATGAGTGAAGGGAGATGGTATAGCCTACTCTTCACAAACAGCACCAAGGAAACTGCTGAACCTAAAGCCCCCATCCGAAGGACGGATCACCATGAACATGCTCATACTTCAGGAGGCATTGCGGAGAGTGTAAGCTGTCATGATCTCCGTTGATCTCGTGCGCTGTTCGTCCGTCTTCCTGAAACGCCCATCTGAGTTGTTTTCTGGCTTGCCGTGGCCCGAGTCTCGGTCTGTCATAGCTTCATATTTCGGTTTTTTTCCTCCATCACAGCTTTAGACCATGCTTTTTGAGACAACGTTGCTAAATAAACAGCTCAGTGAATACGCTTGTTACTCAAGTCATACCTCCCAGAGACTTTCGATCCAGTAGACAACCTGGTCAGGTAATCCATAGCAGTAGTCTACACATGCGGCACCTTGGGTGTGGCTCTTCCACAAAATAATGCAACTGACACTTCGTGACAAATGCACGATAGACTAGAGTTGTTAAAATTCGTACCAATGCGGTAGGCATTTCCTCTTGCCTTTGTTCAAAGTTCCCCCAACAGCAACACTTTCCCCTTCACCAGCAGTTCTGCATATTGAGAGCATTTAGTTACCTGTGTTTTTCAAATCAGCTACGAATTCTACAGGTAATTAATTTTTGTTGGTGGCTTCATTGTTAGATACTGAAATGTTTTTCTACACA
Source organism: Schistocerca nitens (assembly GCF_023898315.1). Classification (NCBI taxonomy): domain Eukaryota; kingdom Metazoa; phylum Arthropoda; class Insecta; order Orthoptera; family Acrididae; genus Schistocerca; species Schistocerca nitens. Next base: position 697,350,749 of record NC_064616.1, on the reverse strand, counting down.
GAAGAAGAAAAGCAAAGCGGAAGACGAATACCAAGAATTTAAAGTTAATCGACACAGACTTTCGAATTTATGTGGAATTTAAATGGCCTTCCGACATGTCTTACTTCGTCTGGAAAAATTGGCTCACATTAAGAAATGAGATATGGAGAGACGCTTTACTACTAAATAAGTCTCATTTAGTATTAAACATCCTGCATATGCACAACGAAGAAAGCAGTCGAGGAACTTCAGAAGAGCCAAGAAAATCAAGTTCTAATTACTGCATGCAGTCTTACAACACTGTTAATGTTCCGAGTTTTGCAGTTAATGAAGAGCGTGCTTAGAGTGGAAAACCATATACAGACGGCAAAGTCATAAAAAGTTTTAGAGACCCATCCTAAGAACTGTCACAGGATTAAAAAAAAACTAAGCAGATATTCTAAAAGATTAAAAATATACAGTTGTCTGCCAAAACAGACAAATATAGAACAGTCGAAGTATCTTCGAATATACACAACCAGAAGGTCGAAGATGAGCCTTGTCAAATAAGTGACAGAGCGCAAGTTTTATTTTTTGTACTATTTATTTCAACCATTGATTCTAAAGAAGAAATTTCAGGATTTTATTGCAACTCAAAGGTCAAATACGTGAAGAAGATAGAGCAAATATTGTAATTCAGTGCTTTGAAGAACATTACATTTCACTCAATGAAATTGTCTCAGTTTCAAATGAAAGGGCGAAAAGTAAGACCGATGTAAGAAACTGGTTTGTTGGTATTCTGAAGAGAAAAATTAATCACGAGATACTTAAATAACGTTGCGTCACTCATCAAGAAGCACTTTGTGTGCAGGCATTTCCAGAAGAAATTTGAAAATTTATGGAATTGTTGATTAAGATTATAAATTCCGTTACCGATAAAGCTGTAATCATGGGCAGAATGAAGAATTCTTAATTAAAATGGAGAGTAAATACGCAGATATTGTGCTGCATCAGGAGGTATGTTGGTTATCAACAGAATCTGTTCCTAAACGTTTCGCTTCCTTATTAACGGAAATAAAAGCATTTCTCCATGAGAAGGGTGTTCACTGTCCAGAACTAACTAACGATAACGGGATGTAACAATGTTATTTCACGGTAGATGTTGCGTCTCATTTTTTAAAGCAGCTTAATTTTAATGTACAGGCGAAAGGAAATATAATTTTCTAGATGTTAGAAAAAATTGTTCATTAGAAAACAAATTATCCGTTTTTGCTCAAGATTTTGAAAGAGAAAATTTGATTTGCTTTCGAAACTTGTTGCAATATCGTCAGAGAAAATATTTCTTATACTAACATTTGCTATCTGAAAACAATACTTTTAAATATGAGGGAAGCTTTTCTCTATAGGTTTCAGGGATTCAGAAACAGCAAAGCGACGTCAGCCTTTGTTAGAATACCTCTTAATGCTTCTGTGAGAGAATTAAATTTTTCTCCCTTTAATACTGACATTGGCCACTTTCAAATGCAGTTGCTGAATTTGAGAAACGAAGTATCATGGAACTCCAAATGTGAACGTCTTCGTTCTGATATAGAAATATTGGAGAGGAAGAACTGTGAACTTACAAGGGAACTGTCCAATCCGACATGTCGAAACCTGTCCTAAATTTTTTTATACATGAAGAATGCACCGAAAGAAACACACTGTCGAAATTTTAGCTGCTAAGACACACTGCAAGTTTTTAAAAAATGTTAAAATTTTCCAAATTCCTAGCTCATCAGGCAGCTGGAGACATATACACTCGCGCCATAGCTGTACCAGACAGCGCGTGTGCAACGTGGTGGACTCATATACTTGATTGACGGCACATCGGTAAACAAATAACACGGCACAACACTTTAGTAATTTATACGGTGAATTTAAGTTTCCGTTGATAATTTCCTTGACGCAGGTGTTTACTGTTACTATTCGCTTGAATCTGCAACTCATTTTATATCTATGATAATCAGCAGTTCCCTTTCCGGTATCGCTAGGTGTTAACAATAGAGATAAAAGTGAATTTTCTTACTGGAATCTTCTTCGTATATGCTTGCTAATAGCAGCAGTCTTTGTGCAGGTTCCCGAGTTTCACAGTAATGTGGAATCCAATCAATGTTTTCAGCCTTGCAGAGATAAATTATGAAGAACGTGGTATGCAATCGAAATCATGTTTTTCTCCCAAAACTCAATATATGTGTTATTTATTAGTTAATTTCTTGGACATTCATTCCAGTTAGGTCGACATTGTGTTAGAAATTGTGGTAACGTTAGAAGAAACAGGAAATGACTCGGACAGTTCCGTGGATTGTCGTTCGAACGATGATTGTTATAATAATGAAAGTCCAGGGCAAAAATAATCTTCCTAGCCCAAATAAAACCTTTACAGAAATAGTTCTCAGCGACAAAGAAAAGGCTGTAAATTTTTTGGTTGAACGAAGAAGGGAGAAAACGCTTGAACTTAAGCAGTGTGCAAAGACAGTTTCGTTTCGTAAAGTATGAACATGAATTGCATAAATATAAGAGAGATTTACACAGAGTATGAAATAAGCGTCAAATAAAAATCTCAAAAGTGTGAAAGAAAAACTACTCAAAAGATCTAGAACTGTTCATGAGAGTCAGTGTACAATTACCGAGGGAGATCTACGAACCTGGGGGCTCTGAACTAAAAGTGAAATGACTTCCAGTCTTCTTTGACCTGATTAAACAGATCCAGGAAATTATACAGATAAGGAAGTAGCGTAATAACGAAGTTTGCCTCGAGTAAACGTGTAAAGGAGATGTCATTAATAGGTAAAATTATAAAGAAATTCGTAGATAAGGTGAAGATGAAGCTTTTTACTAACCCACAAAAGCTACATGTATAACCAGTCAATCAGGTTTGGTGCAAACCGCACTTTATCGTTCTGAGCGAAGAAAAGAGCGAGCCACTTGTACAGTCGATGAATGCTATGACACATTCGTATACAACGGTGCCAGTGCTAAGTATCAGTGGATTACCGTTTCTGCAGCTGCCTTCAGAAATACCAAGGCAAATTAGGACAAAGGTCTTTAAAAAAAAACGACTGTTTACTTGCAGAAATCTTGCAATCTACAAAGCAAAATATGGAAAAACTGGAGAGAATCATTTTTAGCGTTACAGGCGAAACGTCTTCTTACCATCCGCAGAAAATAATTCATTTCATTTGTTGGCTTAGTCATGGCGACACTTTTAGGAGGAAGACGAAAAGACTTAATATAATTAGAATTTCACCCAAAACTAATAGTGTGATTCAGCTTCTCAATAAAGAAAAAATTCTACAGTGTAAAACGTTTTTCAGATAACATATTATCCGATATCTCTTTGTTATTTTCGGTTTATTAGTGGAACAGCATTGTTAAACTTCAGTCATTTCTGCATTGTCAGTTTGCAACACCACATTTTACGAATTTTATCAGGTATGCCTGGTACACAGCACGATATGCACAACAACGGCCGAGCACATTTCTTACTCAATTCCATTTGTGTCTAAAAAAACTAGTAATTACTGTGAAGTGCCTGCATGCATTAATTTTTCTTTTATCGGATGTGCCTGGTATAAGGATAATGTTCGTTTTAATCATACAATTGACACTCCGGATTTTTGTGACGACTACAGCGAATAAGAAAGGAACTGTTTCATTGTTAGCAAAGTATATGTTATTCAAAAATTATCGTAAGAACTGGGCCACAGGAACTGTTATTAAATATTTAATGTCAAAAAATTAAGGTTCTGATTGTATGTTACATAATGCACTACCTTGATTTTATTTCCTCTGCTAAACACTTATGTAATAATTACATCTGCAGCAGTTTAGTTGTTGTTATGATCTGCAAGTAATTCGAAAGAATTATTAAGTGAGACTTTTTTGTATGGTTTAAGCGCTTAAAATTCACGAGTGTGCACTTTGGACGTGGTGCTATGGGCCGCTACGCCCTCTTGTCACGGCTACGTCTGCGTGTCCGCCGATTCCGGGGCTAGGCAGTAAGAGCTGTACAAACAGCTGTCATCAGTATGTATCAGTCGATATACAGACTACTACGCAACGATGTCGACATATTGCGAGGGACTGTAGAGCTTGTCGTGAGGAAGAAATTGAGGACAGCAAGTCGTGTAAGGAAACGTCATCCAACGACGCCGCAGAACGTCGAAGTTATAAGCGACAGCGCTTGCTGCTAGGCCACCCTTCGGCAGCAAACGTGACTTTGTGCATTGGCGGACTGTATGCCGAACTCCTCGCATTGTTATTTGTTATTCAGTTCTTGCGACTGGTGGCCACAATCGCCATTGGTGACGATGGAGGTAGCTGCTGCGTAGACACGTCTTGTCTCCTCCATGAATGCGATGCTCTGTTGCCTTAGTGGATGGCGGTTTCGGACACAAGTTCCCATCGACAGTTTATTTTTCTCCTGGAACCCTCTAAATCCTCAATGTTTTTCGTTATACAAGAAAAAAATTTGGTGTGGTTAGAAGGTGTCATCCACCGAGGCAACAGAGCATCGCATTCATAGGAGACAAGGCCTGTCTAGGCATTAGCTAGCTCCACCTTCTCCACTGACAATCGAGGCAGTCAGTCTGGATAACTGAATAATAAACAACACTGCGACACGTTCCGCCAATGATCCAACAGAGTACAAAGTCTCGTTTGCTGGCATAGGGATGGCCTAGCGTCACGTTAACTTCGACGCCCTGTAGCGTCGTTGGATGACGTGCCCGGACACAGATTTCTATCCTCAATTTGTTCTTCACGACGCCCTCTACAACCTCTCTATGTTTGTCGGTATCGTTTTATAACACCCTGTATATTCGCACGCAAAATTTTACTTAAGATGTATTACATTTACGTATACTGGGCGAATTTTATTTGCCTAACTGATCACACTTGTTAAAGACAAGGAAATGTACGTTCATGTGAAACTGCACGTACACTAACTATAGAGGGCAAAGATATACTTGACGAATTACTGCAATAAAACAAACATTTTGTCCGAATTCTTCCACGAAAGTCATCTGTGTTGGTTCATTTGCCGTCAAGCAAAAGTGACCTCTTTGTGCTGATAGTTTTCGTCGTTAATTCTCAGGTTCTCGTTGGTAATTTGTCTACAGTGAGTACGAGAACATCGGAGGAAATGGGTAAGTTATTCATTTTCAAAACAAAATAAGCTGATCAATAGAACATACAAGTTGAATGTCTGCCGATGTCGAGGGCTTTTGAGACGAATATAGAATCCAGATTGGACCAGGGTCAAGAAGAAGATCAGTCCTGGCCTGGTTTAACGAATGACGAGACCATTTGCCTCAAATGAGTTAGAGAAACTATTGCAGAAATTTGGGGTGACCCGACGGGAATTTGAGTCCCTCTCCTTCCGAATTTCTCATAACTGTTCACGCCCTCGCTCTGTGTTGGATAATTAGTCAGAACATTATGATTAATACTCTGTCATAGGAATGAGTACTAATATGTCAGCCGGAGGACTTGTGACGCGGTACGAAATGTAATATGTACATGAGCTGTCAGCGATGCAGGAAAACCCATCCTGTCGACTGCTACGGAATTAAGAAATGTTCCTCATGGAAAACACATTGACGAAGAGCGTATTGTTATGATCTGGAAATGAGTATCACCAATACAGCGATGGTTGTTCAACTTATGCCGTCGGTAATACAAAAGGTGAAAAGTAGTAAATATAAATCCATACTTGGAAATTTCTTAGCACTTAACCAGAAACCAGTGATAAAAGTTTGGTTGTGTTAGAAGTACTAGCAAAATTTTGTAAATTGTGAGATACTAAATAAACGAGTGGAGATATTTCTACCACTATAGAACGTAATGTGAAGTATACCCTCACACAGCTCACAGACGAGTGCTTACTGCTAATTGAAATTTACATGGAGGGGACTCTTCTGAGATACTGTCATATGAAGGGGAAAAAACCATTTTATCGCTAGGTATAATTATGTAAAACAAAACCAAAGTTTAATTATTGTAATTATAGGTAAATTGTCTAGTATCTATTCTTCTTTGAAATGTTGCTGGACGCAATTACGTTTAATGACTGTCTAAGATCGAGACGAGGAGAAGGACATAAAGTGAGAGTACCAAATGCTGTGTCTGTGAAACGTTGTCCCTCAGTTCTATTTTGATATGACGATTGACGTTTTACCTGTGGTTACCACAGGGAAAGATTAAAAGTTAATACCGTTTAAAGATCTAACATCGAAGTATCATATTTACATGGAACACAGATAGAGACCAGTAGAGTAATACGATTCTGATGACAGAATAGGAATTACTTACTGAAATGATTGGCCTATAATTACTAAAGGATGATCCGCCAGTCATAATATCAATGAATTTTTGATATCCGAGGACGAAGAAAAATTTTTGTCGGTCTGTCATCCAGATGGTTTATATTTACTATGCTGGTGCATGTTAGAATGGAGGCAGTTTGTAGAATTAGCGCGTGGTCTGCAGGGCCGGTGACCGCTGGATATGAACTATGCATGGTGCATGTCGTGCAACAACGGAAGTAACCTGTCAGTTTGACTGCGGATTACGTATCTTGAATGTGTTCGTGTTAGTAGCGTAAAGCTTAAATTGATAATCTACAACATCAGATGTAAAAAAAAAAAAAAAAAAAAAAAAAACTTCGGTTTATAGGCTCATCCAAACCGCTTGAAAGTTTATAGTGAGTTTGCTTCTGTAGTTTGACGAGTTAAGATTTCAAATGTGACTATACTCTTGAAGCAGATCCACTTGAAGGACGCCCCTTCCGTCGGAGGTTCGAGTCGTCCTTCGGGCATGGGTGTGTGTGTGTTGTTCTTAGCATAAGTAGTGTGTAAGTCTAGGGACCGATGACCTCAGCAGTTTGGTCCCTTAGAAAATCACACAAATTTGAACATTTGAACTTGAAGGACGTCCCCGAAGGGTAAGAAGAAATCATTAAGAAAATTCGCAATACCATTTTAGACGATCGGCGATTGTGTATGAAACAGCTGATTTCATAGACAAATCATAGGTTAGACTGCAGTACATTTTGGACGAAGAATTAACTATGAGTAAGCATTGTGCAAGTTGGACGTCTTATTTCATGAGTGCTGCAACTGGAAATGGAGATACTAATTTCACAGAATATTTTGGAATATTGTAAAAGTAACCCAACCAGTTTTCTGTACCAGTTTGATATTATGGACGAGACGTGGAACTACCACTTCCAGACAGAAACAGTTTAGAAGGCTATGACGAAGAAAGGAAAATTTAATTTTAAAGATTAATACTCCCGATATATGAATAGTAGAATATAAAGCGTGAACATTAACAAAGCCAACAAGCTGCAGGGACGGATTCATGATTAGAAATGGAGGAAAAAAAGTTCTATGAACATGTGTCCGGAAATGCATCGTTGCCACCGTAGATGGTGCTGACGAATGACAGTTCCTCGGACCACGTGCCGTGTATTCCTTGTGTGTTGCAGGCTGTGGGATTGACGCAGCGTACTGTAAGCAGCAGAATGATCCGGTATGTATGTCGGGATCAAGTCGAGAGGGTGTTTGTGTACGGACAAACAGATGGAAACGGTCGAGGGGCAGCACGGCTGTACGAAAACAAGTACCCTCACAGGCACCAAACATATAACGCTACATTTCAAGCCTTTTTTGGGCGTCGGTGTGATCATGAGTCCTTTCAGACAGACGAACGTGCAGGGAGACGGCAGATTTGGAGGACCGGTTAGTGCAGGATGTTGAGACACAAGTAGCCCACCAACATGACGTAAACCAAAGTACTATTATGTGTATCTTGCAAGACAACCTCTACTATCCCTATCACCTGGAATCCCATGGGGGCCACTTTCAACGTCTGTTGTGACGTGGATGTGATGAAGCTCTGTACTGTGTTCCGGGACGATTTGTTGTCTTTGCAAGCACACCGTCCCTTTCCGGACACACGTTTGTAGGTCCTTCTTTGCTCCATTATTAGTCGGCAATGTGCCCCTGCAGTTTGTCGGTTTTACTAGTGTTCACTCTGTATATCCGATAAATGCCTAAAATTTTCGTCCACGTGCTATAAATATCAGATCACTATACCGCATCAGTCCAGATTAGTCTTTGAAGTACATGATTTAACGAAAACTGAAATTTACATGATAGGATACCATTTTGTAAGCCACCCACATTGTTTATTTTTTTATATTATTTTGGCTGTCATAAACAGATATATATTTTCTTTACGGCCGCAGTGTGATGTCCAAGTTCATGAATTCTGCAGCGATCCAGCATGGAAAATTTTCTTGAGAACTATGTCCTTACCTGTGAAAACCACGCATAAAGCGGTGAGTTCCACACGGAAATCACAACACTAAATTAACAAGTATGTGGCTACAGCTTCTTGTCAATAAATCAGTACTGCAATGCACCTGCGAAAAATGTTGATTTCTGTTTCTCCTGTTTGTGTTTAAGATAGCAAAGTTACTGGAAGATAAACGAACCACATCGATTGAATGGAAAAGGATTAAAAATTTACAAAAATATGAGACGTTAGCTCTCTTCTTTTTCATAATCCTCCGTGTAGTTAACCAAAGAGGGTGAATATAAGTGAAACTAAGTGTATTATAAGATTAATTAGCAGCTTCATTTTATGCTGATGTATAGATCGCCATTACATATGAAAAGCTATCAAAAATGACATAGTAACCTGTGTAGATTGCTGAAACGTTAAAGTATAGAGCAACTGATGATACAAGGTTAAGTCAAAAGTTGTTTACGTTCTTAGGCTTCCAGTTTAATGACAGGTACAGATGATTAACTTTAATTACGTGATGTACCGTTATTATGTTAGAATAAATTAGTATTGTTTACAGACTCACAAGTTTAATAGCATCAAAAACATTTTAAAACAAGATTTATATGGCCTTAAATACTGGCGTGCTGTCTTGTATCTGTTTATAGCAGCGATACTGAAAATTACTGTTACATTTAATATGGCTAATATTTAATCGACTGTTTACACAACTTTGAGTAATGTCGTTATATCAACTAAGGCTATTTCTACCACTATGTCTAACACTACCGCTACTGGTGCTGCTAGCACACATATTATTAATCTTACTAGCATTATTACGAGTCGATGTAGGCTTTATATCCACAGTGAGTACTTAGTGACAACACAAAAATACTTTAACTGCAGTAATTACACAAAATATTTAAATATAATTATTATTATATGTTATTTAATGGAAGTTTTGCTGTTGTAGGTATTTGTCTTTTCCCCTAATCTCTTCTGAAATAAATGTTAAACTTTTCTATGACCTCCATTCATGAACTCTGACTTGTATTTCCTTGTGTACTTTATGAACATTGTTCACGGAGTATTTAAAGATTCCCATCACCTGTGTGCATTCGGGAAACAAGGAAAATAAAAGAAGTTTACAAAATAATGAGGTAATGAGCAAGTTAATTAAACCACATTAATAGCTTCAGTTGAAGATAAGCATAAAAGTAATAACTTTCTTTCTTGAATGATGAAACCATGCAGGAATAAGAATAGCCGGAAGAACGCCTCTTCAAGAGATAGGTGTTAACCTACAGGCAGTTAAATAAGAAGCTGCCTTATATTTTCTGCTCTTAATATTTGTGTTTGACAGGCGAAAGCATTTTAATATTTTAATCAGAACGAACTGAAGTTGTTTTGTGATACAGCAAATTTTACGGGGTACGCTAAATTAAGAAGTTAATTAGACTGTAGCTGACAAGAAAAGATGAAAAGAATCTACCCCTTATCCGACAGTATTAAACTTTATTACGATAAACGACGATGTTTACGCCAAATAGTGTGGTGGTTATCATTCACAAAGAAAACAAAAATAGCTCTTTTTTCATTCGAGTTTGACAGAACGCTATTGTTGTAAAAAAACATGGTTGCATTCCGTTGATTCAATTTTTTAACGTAATTAAGTTATGGGAAGATAAATCCGGTTTAATATTAGTCAGTAGCTATGTAGGTGAGCGCTTCTTTTGTACACTCCTGGAAATGGAAAATGGAACACATTGACACCGGTGTGTCAGACCCACCATACTTGCTCCGGACACTGCGAGAGGGCTGTACAAGCAATGATCACACGCACGGCACAGCGGACACACCAGGAACCGCGGTGTTGGCCGTCGAATGGCGCTAGCTGCGCAGCATTTGTGCACCGCCGCCGTCAGTGTCAGCCAGTTTGCCGTGGCATACGGAGCTCCATCGCAGTCTTTAACACTGGTAGCATGCCGCGACAGCGTGGACGTGAACCGTATGTGCAGTTGACGGACTTTGAGCGAGGGCGTATAGTGGGCATGCGGGAGGCCGGGTGGACGTACCGCCGAATTGCTCAACACGTGGGGCGTGAGGTCTCCACAGTACATCGATGTTGTCGCCAGTGGTCGGCGGAAGGTGCACGTGCCCGTCGACCTGGGACCGGACCGCAGCGACGCACGGATGCACGCCAAGACCGTAGGATCCTACGCAGTGCCGTAGGGGACCGCACCGCCACTTCCCAGCAAATTAGGGACACTGTTGCTCCTGGGGTATCGGCGAGGACCATTCGCAACCGTCTCCATGAAGCTGGGCTACGGTCCCGCACACCGTTAGGCCGTCTTCCGCTCACGCCCCAACATCGTGCAGCCCGCCTCCAGTGGTGTCGCGATAGGCGTGAATGGAGGGACGAATGGAGACGTGTCGTCTTCAGCGATGAGAGTCGCTTCTGCCTTGGTGCCAATGATGGTCGTATGCGTGTTTGGCGCCGTGCAGGTGAGCGCCACAATCAGGACTGCATACGACCGAGGCACACAGGGCCAACACCCGGCATCATGGTGTGGGGAGCGATCTCCTACACTGGCCGTACACCACTGGTGATCGTCGAGGGGACACTGAATAGTGCACGGTACATCCAAACCGTCATCGAACCCATCGTTCTACCATTCCTAGACCGGCAAGGGAACTTGCTGTTCCAACAGGACAATGCACGTCCGCATGTATCCCGTGCCACCCAACGTGCTCTAGAAGGTGTAAGTCAACTACCCTGGCCAGCAAGATCTCCGGATCTGTCCCCCATTGAGCATGTTTGGGACTGGATGAAGCGTCGTCTCACGCGGTCTGCACGTCCAGCACGAACGCTGGTCCAACTGAGGCGCCAGGTGGAAATGGCATGGCAAGCCGTTCCACAGGACTACATCCAGCATCTCTACGATCGTCTCCATGGGAGAATAGCAGCCTGCATTGCTGCGAAAGGTGGATGTACACTGTACTAGTGCCGACATTGTGCATGCTCTGTTGCCTGTGTCTATGTGCCTGTGGTTCTGTCAGTGTGATCATGTGATGTATCTGACCCCAGGAATGTGTCAATAAAGTTTCCCCTTCCTGGGACAGTGAATTCACGGTGTTCTTATTTCAATTTCCAGGAGTGTATTATTCATTTTTCTGGGCTAGACGAAGATGACAGAAGGTTTATCTTAAAATCTTGCTGACAGTTCCTTATCGTGATGTCAGCATTTCTACGACACATATTCCCCAGTGTGTCGAGCATTAGAGTACGAACTGCTATTGATACTACTAACAAAATGTGTAGACTACACATAAAAACACATAACTCTTACTGTGGCTTCCGGGCATTATAATACTATTCTACCCCACAGACCACGTTTATTAAGAATCGTGACGTCTTATAAGACAATAGTCCATACAAAAGCCTAAGCTGCGGCTTAATTTAAGGAACAGGTGGAGGAAATGCTAATAACTTTGCTACTCATGCCTATCGCTCAACCTCAAAATTATGGAGCATTTGCCGTTTGTATTAAAGTTCAGATTCCGGTACATTACCGCTTCCCTAATATTCTTTCCGAACGTAAACGCTAAACTGCGTGTTTAACGGCACAAACTTCATTTGTACAGAATTCACAAATATCAGTCTTTCATTCCTCGTGAAATCATATCATTATGGTGGTTTAAAAGTTTCTGTTCTGTTGTATAACACCTGTAACGGCTCCATAGTGCTCCAAATGTCATCTACATGATGTCGTATTCTCATAAGAAAGTAGCTATTGAAATGGTGCAATGACTGAGACACTGTAGTCATATTCGGGAGGAACGGGGTTCTTGTTCCTAGGAGACCATAGTGATTTTTTCGTTGTGTGGTTTCTGGGAATGAAGGGATTCAGCAGGTCGACGGAATATTCTTGTCCCGTTGAGCTAGTGATCTATGTCTGAATACCCCGATATTTAAAGCAATTTCAACTCCAGTCTACCTTCTAAGAAAGTCGATCAATGTCTTCTCCTTCAACAGTAAAAGTTGAGTCAGCATCATTCGCAATGCTCTCACACAGCACCAGAGCTCTTCGCATCAGATGTTAGCTTTTATGAAACATTTCGTTCCGAATACAAGTGTGAGGTCACATTTTCTTTCTGATTTTTACTTGACTGTCTCTTATACCCTACCTTTTGAGCTAGAAGTTTTGGCGTTAAAAATTTGTTTTCTCTGAAAACAGTTAAACCGTTATGACTTCTGTAGTTTACTTTAGAGCTTCGTCGCATCTCTGCTTCATACCAAAGCTTTATTTTTCCTCGACGCTATGGATGTTATCCTTTATTATTACAGTGTTCATATTACTGTTTCGAAAAAATCAAAAACGGCGCAGCTATTCTTTGTCTTCAGTAGAACGAATAGTTTACTCATCGTTGTGGAATATAATAAAAAAACTGTTCAAGCAAATTTCGGGCTTGCAGCCAGTCGTCGTTCAATACCTCACACGATATTTCAACTGGGCACCTGTCAGTCATCTTCAGGTGAGCCGTCGCAGACTGGCGAAAACGTCCTCCCTTCCGCAATATATAGCGCGCTGTAACTATTCTGCGTATGCGTCGAAAACCTTTGTTCTCCAAAAGTCAAAACTATTTTCGCTTGGGGACAAAGTTGAGGATTTGCAGTTTGCTTCTCTTGAGGAGATTGGAAAAGGTCGAGTTGTTTTTGATGGCACCCTTCTTAGAAGGTGTTCTTGAAATCTAGTCTTGAGGGTTCGACCAGTTTGAGCAATATATGAAGAGGGACGCTGTAAGCATATGATTTTGTAGACCCCGAAGCGAAATACGGGTCTTTCAATGATCGTTCATTATGATAAAAAAGATGTTGGATCTTATCGTTAGTTGTGAAAGCTAATTACACGTTATACCCTTTAAGAAAGTTGGCGAGTCTGTACGAGAGGTCTTCTAGAAAAGGAAAAGAGGAATAGATGGCCTCAGAAGCACTGGTCCTGGGATACAGGGAGGTGCTATTTTTTGAGAGTTTTTGCTGTATATTCGATCTAACAGACTAGTATGTTATCCGTTGGTTCGAGCATGTGTCTCAAGATTGCAAGCTCTTTCCTCAACGGTGTCTATATCTAAGTGGAGGCCACATAAACGGTCGACCATAGAAGCAAAAAGCTTTTTTTGTTACTGTAAAGGTGGCAGAATGTCAATTGGATGACAGCGTCACTGGTTGTTTGTGGGCTTTCAGTAATTCCCAAATTTGATATAATTATTGGATAAAGTGAGTATTAGGTCCAGATAGTTGACGGTGCATTCAGTTGACATGAGTTGGTGAGTGAAAACCATTTTTGGATGAAGATCGCAAAATTCGTCAGAGAAATATATGTCATTACTGGGTACATTCATTATAATAAGCCGGCCGCGGTGGTCTCGCGGTTCCTAGGTGCGCAGTCCGGAACCGTGCGACTGCTACGGTCGCAGGTTCGAATCCTGCCTCGGGCATGGATGTTTGTGATGTCCTTAGGTTAGTTAGGTTTAAGTAGTTCTAAGTTCTAGGGGACTAATGACCACAGCAGTTGAGTCCCATAGTGCTCAGAGCCATTTGAACCATTATAATAAAATAACGTTCTCGTATCTGCAATGCAAAAGAATTTTTTTGCAAAGAGCGAAAGCTTATGTAAATCAGCTGTTTTCAATGGCTGTTATTAAACATAGAAAAAATTACATGAGGTACTAAGGGGAGGAATTCATCTGAATTTAATTTGTCATTATGGATAGGTTGTCAAAACACGTATCTATTGTGTTTATATTTTATTTATTTACTTATTCTGGCTTTTGGCTTCGTGAACATACAACCAACCATAGTTTGAACACATCAGCAGTAGCTTTCAGTTGTAATTATTATCTATGTAATTTGTTTTAGCCTGTCAAATTCCTGTATAATTTTATAAGCGGGTGGGCTGTTACGTCGCTGTGTACAATAGTTTTCCAAGCTCATGACTGCTGCTCGGTAGTCCGTTAAGATCATAATTTTACTCTCAATGCACTTTCCTACGTACTTATGTGTTTGTAAAATGACTATTAGCTCTACAATCACAATAGACATTTTCTCAGGTAATTTATAACATCCACAAGCTTGTGTTGTCTGGGTTGTTTCTTGAATGGGAACATTAGTATATAGATTTTTTGACTTCTCTCGACATAAAAAATCTATACGCTAATCTTCCCGTTCAAGAAAGGATAGATATAATTTTTGCAAAATTGTCAAGAAATGACAAATTAAATCCAGATGAAGTCGACTAACTTATCTCTCTCCTCCGCCTCATTACGTAATATAATTGTTTTTCTGTTAATAACAGCCTCCAATAAACAGAGACGGCCTTGCAATGGGAAACTGCCTCGCAGGATGTTTAGCAGACATGTTTTGCCGACGCCCTTGAAAACCGCTTTTTTACGCAAGCTGCCGCCCTTTGCAAGAACATCCTTTTTTATTGCAGTTACGTGGACGATATTTTTATCATAATGAATACATCCACGGATGACGTGCACCTCCTCGCAGACGAATTTTGACATCTTCATCTAAAAACGGTTTTCACTCACGAACTCATGTTAACTGAGTGCTCCATCAACTATTTGGACCTAACATTCACTTCATCCAATAATTATATCAAGTTTGGGAATTATTAAAAGCCCACAACCAGTGACGTCGTCATCCACTCAACATCCTGTCACCTTTCCTGTAACAAAAGAAATTTTTTTTCTTCTATGGTCAACGGTTTATGTGCCTCCCCTTAGATTCAGAAACTGTTGAACAATAGCTTAAAAACTTGAGATACATTGCTAGAATCAACAGACATCACACTAGTCTGCTAGACCGAATAGGCAACAAAAGTTCTCTAAAAATAGCACCTCCCTGGACCCCAGACTAGTACTTCTGAGCCCATCTATTTCTCTTTACCTTTCCTAGGAGACCTCACTTACACACACGCCAAATTTCTTAAAGGCCATCATGCGAAGGAACCTTTCACAATTAACGGTAAGCTCCATCGTTTTTATCATAACGAACGATAGATCACAGATCCGTATTTCACTCTGAGGTCTATAAAACTAACTAAAACTTTAGGACTGTATGATATGTTTGAAATACCACGTTTCGTACATATTTTTAAAAAATTGTCTAAGTTGATGAAGAAACCACAGTAAGAGAAGAATAACAACAGTTCATTACGATATGTGTTCAACAAAACCAAACTTCAAACTACAACGATGCCATAGAAACAACGCTTATTACCGGACAGTTAGATATCACTACTACCGCACACGTTGCTCGTTTACACAGAAATTATTATTTTTATAAAACCACAGCGACGCCTCAACAGTAAACTCGCGACGCTCGTAGGAACCGGAACTCAGTTTGAAAATGCCTATACTAACAAAAAAAGGAAAGTTAGATTTAAAAACTTGGACAACATGGGTGTCGTTAGAGACAGAGCGTTGCCTCAGAAGTTATGGTGCATGGATTTGGTTATAGGCTGTTAAAGGAACTGTGCAGAATTTTCCTGATTTTCAGTAAGGACAGACGGGGATATTGCAGATTGGTATCTAGTAACTTGCGAAGTAAATATTAGTCCTCTCTAAAATAAATAACACGGTTCACCATAGATCCCTAACAGTAATGATTAGTTTCAATCCGGATTAGGGCAACAAAATCACGCTAATAATGATTTAGGCATCGTTGGATGCTACAGCATGGGGGTAACACGCTGATATAGCGGATTGATCAATATTAGCGGCTGGAAGTTGGGCTACTAATCGATGGATTTACCCTTTATTATCTTCAAGAAGTTGTTTCAATAC
The DNA here is from genome assembly GCF_023898315.1 of Schistocerca nitens. NCBI lineage: Eukaryota > Metazoa > Arthropoda > Insecta > Orthoptera > Acrididae > Schistocerca > Schistocerca nitens. Next base: position 697,334,606 of record NC_064616.1, on the reverse strand, counting down.
CAAACATTATTGTTCACACTCAGTCAGTCCCAGGACTTACATCGGTGAGGTGTAAACGTTACGCCGGCCGGGGTGGCCGAGCGGTCCTAGGCGCTACAGTCTGGAACCGCGCGACCGCTACGGTCGCAGGTTCGAATCCTGCCTCGGGAAAGGGTGTGTGTGATGTCCTTAGGTTAGTTAGGTTTAAGTAGTTCTAAGTTCTAGGGGTGATGCCCTCAGAAGTTAAGTCCCATAGTGCTCAGAGCCATTTTTTTTGTAAACGTTACCACGGAGTTCTCTGTAAAATAGCGTTACGCATTATGATGTAATCACGATCCTGAATAAGTGAATACTACAGTAGATTCTTTAGTTGATGAAATGAATGTTGTAGTATAGTCCACTAGCAAAAGGATAACTTTCCTCCCAATTACAGCATGCAGCACAAAATGTGAATAATCAGAGGCTCATGGAACGGGAAATATCTTTCTGTGTATTTTCGGATTATATCATGTTTTGCTATAGCTACTTAATTTTTGTGAAAATGTTATGCACACATTAATGTCTCTAACTGGTCATTCATTTAACCCTTTCGGTCATGGCGTCCTCATATAAGGACATACTAAATAAATGCTTAGTATATTAAAATTCGTTAAATTTTACCATTTGTGATTGTTGTCCTCATATTGTCACAAGCAGATTTATTTGAGAACGGTGTCGACGCCTCCTGTCAATTTGTGGTACCACAAAACAAAACTGATTGCGCACAGTCACATGGACGCTTCCCAGTAATTTTTGTATCTTCCATCAGCCGGTTAATATCTCCGGAGTTTAGGTAAAAACAATTAGTTGTGCGTAAAAGGGTGCATTCTTGAAGGCGAAAACTAAAGGTGTCTTTCAGAATGAAAGGTAAGTGACATATTTGTAACTTTATACGTGTCTACAAATGAGGACATCGTGATCGAAAGGTTGTAGTAGCATAGTTAGCACATTATTTCGCTGTCTTTTTAGTTGTCTTACGGTGATTTCACAATGCCCCGAGTCTAAGATAGACGAAGGTCACTTACACAAGAAGAAGTTATAGAGCTCCTTAATTCATCTGAAATTGACAATCTATCCGATAATCCTGGCGATACTTTTGGACAAGAGGACAATGGTGGAAGAACTGTTACACGTTTTATACCATACAGTATACTGTAAGCTGAGTAGCCTAGACGCAAGGCCCGCTAACTGCATGATAAGTGACACTGAGATAATCACGAAACACACTTCCCATCCAAACGACAATTCATTGACAGCGAGAATGGTATTGCTGGGTACGAATTTGTTACAGCGCAGCCAGTCTAAAGCTGAATAAGAAAAATACCCATTCTAATCGTAATAGACTGAAAGGTAGCTTTGAATGTCTAGAGTGTTAAGTCTGATGTCAGTTTACGTGCTTTGTGTCCGGACATGGCATGGCGACAGCACGCCTATTGGGCATTTGGCGGGCTTTGCACCTGAAGACAACATGCAATTAGCTGCTTTTGAAAACGAACACGGTTTTCGACAGCCATGTTTGTTCATGCAATTGATGTTGCATGCGTAAATGCCTGGACGGAGTACAAGAAAAACGCATCAGATTTAGATGTTCCTAAAAATAAGACACTTGATTTGCTTCACTTTAGGGCAAGTGTGGTTAAATTACTGACAAAAATAGATAAGCCAGCTGCCAGGAAAAGGGGGTGTCCCACCAGTGAGAATCTAATGTCGTCTCCAAGTACTTCAAAACGAATCAATGTGGAAGTTCGTCCAGAAGCTGATGTTCGTTTGCACAACGTTGGGCATCTTCCAGTGGTCAGTGACAAAAAATCATTTGACAGGTGCAAGAAAAAGGCTTGCAAATGCAAAACCAAATTTTATTGCGTAAAATGTAACATTCACTTATGTCTGGATAGAAAAAAATTGTTTCTTTCATTATAATTCTTCACATGGGTAAAACCATTAGGTTTGTTTAATTTATGTATTTTGATGAAATAAAATCGAATAAAATACTTCGAGTCTTCGATGCATAGTGCACCCACTTGAACACAATGTCCTCATTTGGGGACGTGTTGTAACCCCCCTAGGGGGCACCTCGGAATATTTTATACATCTGAAAAATCGTAATTTAATTCGAAGAACTGGATGGCAAAGCCATGATTTCTTTTTTCAGGAAAAAAAAATTCGTGACGGAAAGGGTTAAAAAGCCTTGATAACCTTAAATGTTCTCTTTTCTTATTTCGAGTTATTTATGAAAACACTGCAAACATTTAAGAAACTCAGAAACGCCTCCGTAAAAACTAATACTGAATCATTTGTAGCCATGTTCTGTAATACTGTCACAGAATTCTATGACATTCGCTATGTACAAAGGTTGGTCGAAAACATGGCAACACTAGGAGAAATGCATAGGTGAACATAAACACAGATGCTAGTCAAGCCTGCAGGTTGCTCTGTTGTATTTAAGCGCCTGTGCAATGCCCTCAATAGAGTCAACAGTAGGGAGAACACTGTACTGTGTAGTTGTGAGTGCATTATATCGGAGCCAGGTAAATTCCAATGTGGACAAGTTTTTAATGGTCGTATGGTGCGTGCTTCCTTAAAATAGGTAGCTGGAGTGAGTGCCGTTTCAAGAGGCACCGTATCGAAGATTTATACTGCCTACAAGGAAAGCACAAAAACATCATCCGCGAAGTTCCAACGCGGACGAAAGTATTTGTTGAGTTGCTGTCAACCAGGTACACTAAAAATAGCATGAGAGGCAGCCAGCACACAGGCGCCTCTCAGCCCCGAATAGCAGTCTCCAGATGGCGCTCACAAATAGGGACCCTTTTCTGGTTCCGCGCCACGTCCATCAGTGTGTCATAATCGTCCGCCGATAGTCTTGCCAGCCTTCAAAGAGAGCGCTGTCAACCAGGGACTACATTGTGTCTGCCTGGTGCTGCCGGAGATGGGAATCGTTCCGCAGACAGGCAGAACAGACGGTGAGCTGCAGACACTCGCTCAATTGAGATCCTGCAGTTAGACAACACAGTTCAGTGCCTGCAGCCAGCTCAGTACAGTTCCTGCAATTACGCTACGGAACACAGATCCACGAGTTTCGTTCTGAAGACTAGTTTCCGACTTAGCAGATGGTATTTACGGAGCAAGATAGTCTAATGCGAGTGTCTACGTAATTACTTTCAGTCATAGCGACTATTCCACTGACTGTCAAGTGTCTGCGTAGTATTATGTGTATCACTGCATTAGATATAGGTTATCAAGTGCCAAACTTCAAACTATTACCAAATTTGAAGTTTTATAATAACTTTTAATAAAAGTTATTGTTTATTTCTTACTGTGTTGCCACATAATTGTTCTAATGCTACCTGACTAGCAAGAGTTTAATTAGTAAAACTAGTGTTCAGCCTGGCACCCATTAGGGATGGTGTTTATCGTTGAAACAACCGATTTTCTTTTATATAGTTTTTTTAACCCAGTTGAAACTGACTGTTAAAACCGTTAAAAATATCCGGTTTATGAAAAAACGAATTTTAGATTTTTTATTCCTATTATTTCATGTAATAAATGTAGAAATGGAACAAACATTGAAATTTTTTTATTCCCTCCGTTTCAAGATATCTAGAAGCATACGTGGGAGCGGCCTGGAGACACTGGAAAGTTTCAGATAGATTACATAGTGGTAACACAGAGATTTAGGAACCAGAAATTGTGGGACATTTCCAGGGGCAAATGTGGACTGTGACCACAATCTGTTGGTTATGAGCTGTTGATTAAAACTGAAGAAACTGCAAAAAGGTGGGAATTTAAGGAGGTGGGACCTGGATAAACTGAAAGAAGCAGAGGTCGTAGAGAGTTTCAGAGAGAGCATTAGGGAACAATTGAAAAATACGAGGGAAAGAAATACAGTAGAAGAAGAATGGGTAGCTTTGAGAGATGAAATAGTGAAGGCAGCAGAGGATCAAATAGGTAAAAAGACGAGGGCTACTAGAAATTCTTGGGTAACAGAAGAGATATTGACTTTAATTGATGAAAGGAGAAAACGTAAAAATGCAGTAAATGAAACAGGTAAAAAGGAGTACAAACGTCTCAAAAACGAGATCGACAGGAAGTACAAAATGACTAAGGGGGGGGGGGTGGAAAGAGGACAAATGTAAGGATGTAGAGGCATATATCACTAGGGGTAAGATAGATACTGCCGACAGAAAAATTAAAAAGACCGTTGGAGAAAAGAGAACCACATGTATGAATATCAAAAGCTCAGATGGAAAACCAGCTCTAAGCAAAGAAGGGAAAGCAGATAGGTGGATGGAGTATATAGAGGGTCTATACAAGGGCGATGTACTTGAGGGGAATATTATGGGAATGGAAGAGGACGTAGATGAAGATGAAATGGGAGATATGATACTGCGTGAAGAATTTGAAAGAGCACTGAAAGACCTAACTCGAAACAAGGCCCCGGGAGCAGACAACAGTCCGTTACAGCTACTGATAGCCTTTGGAGAGCCAGCCATGACAAAACTCTTCCATTTAGTGAGCAAGATGTATGAGACAGGGGAAATACCTTCTGACTTCAAGAAGAATATAATAATTCCAATCCCAAAGAAAGCAGGTGTTGACAGGTGTGAAAATTAGATAATAACCAGATTAATAAGTCACGGCGACAAAATACTAACACGAATTCTTTACAGACGAATGGAGAAACTTGTAGAAGCCGACCTCGGGGAAGATCAGTTTGGATTCCGTAGAAATTTTGGAACACGTGAGGCTATACTGACCCTACGACTTATCTTAGAAGATAGATTAAGGAAAGACAAACCTACGTTTCTAGCATTTGTAGACTTAGAGAAAGCTTTTGACAATGTTGACTGAAATACCCTCTTTCAAATTATGAAGGCGGCAGGGGTGAAATACAGGGAGCGAAAGGCTATTTACAATTTGTACAGAAACCAGGTGGCAGTTATACGAGTCGAGGGGCATGAAAGAGAAGCAGTGGTTGGGAAGGGAGTTATACAGGGTTGTAGCCTATCCCAGATGTTATTCAATCTGTATATTGAGCAAGCAGTAAAGGAAACAAAAGAAAAATTTGGAGTAGGAATTAAAATCCATGGAGAAGATATAAAAACTTTGAGGTTTGCCGATGACATTCAAATTCTGTCAGAGACAGCACAGGAACTGGAAGATCGGTTGAACGGAATGGACAGTGTCTTGAAAGGAGGATATAAGATGAACATCAACAAAAGCAAAACAAGGATAGTGGAATGTAGTCGAATTAGATCAGGTGATGCTGTGGGAATTATATTAGGAAATGAGATACTTAAAGTGGTACACTCCTGGAAATTGAAATAAGAACACCGTGAATTCATTGTCCCAGGAAGGGGAAACTTTATTGACACATTCCTGGGGTCAGATACATCACATGATCACACTGACAGAACCACAGGCACATAGACACAGGCAACAGAGCATGCACAATGTCGGCACTAGTACAGTGTATATCCACCTTTCGCAGCAATGCAGGCTGCTATTCTCCCATGGAGACGATCGTAGAGATGCTGGATGTAGTCCTGTGGAACGGCTTGCCATGCCATTTCCACCTGGCGCCTCAGTTGGACCAGCGTTCGTGCTGGACGTGCAGACCGCGTGAGACGACGCTTCATCCAGTGCCAAACATGCTCAATGAGGGACAGATCCGGAGATCGTGCTGGCCAGGGTAGTTGACTTACACCTTCTAGAGCACGTTGGGTGGCACGGGATACATACGGACGTGCATTGTCCTGTTGGAACAGCAAGTTCCCTTGCCGGTCTAGGAATGGTAGAACGATGGGTTCGATGACGGTTTGGATGTACCGTGCACTATTCAGTGTCCCCTCGACGATCACCAGTGGTGTACGGCCAGTGTAGGAGATCGCTCCCCACACCATGATGCCGGGTGTTGGCCCTGTGTGCCTCGGTCGTATGCAGTCCTGATTGTGGCGCTCACCTGCACGGCGCCAAACACGCATACGACCATCATTGGCACCAAGGCAGAAGCGACTCTCATCGCTGAAGACGACACGTCTCCATTCGTCCCTCCATTCACGCCTGTCGCGACACCACTGGAGGCGGGCTGCACGATGTTGGGGCGTGAGCGGAAGACGGCCTAACGGTGTGCGGGACCGTAGCCCAGCTTCATGGAGACGGTTGCGAATGGTCCTCGCCGATACCCCAGGAGCAACAGTGTCCCTAATTTGCTGGGAAGTGGCGGTGCGGTCCCCTACGGCACTGCGTAGGATCCTACGGTATTGGCGTGCATCCGTGCGTCGCTGCGGTCCGGTCCCAGGTCGACGGGCACGTGCACCTTCCGCCGACCACTGGCGACAACATCGATGTACTGTGGAGACCTCACGCCCCACGTGTTGAGCAATTCGGCGGTACGTCCACCCGGCCTCCCGCATGCCCACTATACGCCCTCGCTCAAAGTCCGTCAACTGCACATACGGTTCACGTCCACGCTGTCGCGGCATGCTACCAGTGTTAAAGACTGCGATGGAGCTCCGTATGCCACGGCAAACTGGCTGACACTGACGGCGGCGGTGCACAAATGCTGCGCAGCTAGCGCCATTCGACGGCCAACACCGTGGTTCCTGGTGTGTCCGCTGTGCCGTGCGTGTGATCATTGCTTGTACAGCCCTCTCGCAGTGTCCGGAGAAAGTATGGTGGGTCTGACACACCGGTGTCAATGTGTTCTTTTTTCCATTTCCAGGAGTGTATTTGAGATTTGATATTTGAGGAGCAAAGTAACTGATGATGGTCAAAGTAGAGAGGATATAAAATGTAGACTGGCAATGGCAAGGAAAGTGTTTCTGAAGAAGAGAAATGTGTTAACGTCGAGTGTAGATTTAAGTGTCAGGGACTCTTTTCTGAAAGTATTTGTATCGAGTGCAGCCCTGTATGACAGTGAAACATGGACGATAAATAGTTCAGACAAGAAGAGAATAGACGCTTTCGAAATGTGGTGCTACAGAATAGTGCTGAAGATTAGATGGGTAGATCACGTAACTAATGAGGGGGTACTGAATAGAAATGGGGAGATGAGAAATTTGTGGCAAAACCTGCCTAGAAGAAGGGATAGGTTGATAGGACATGTTCTGAGGCCTCAAGGGATCACCAATTTAGTATTGGAGGGCAGCGTGGAGGGTAAAAATCGTAGAGAGAGACCAAGAGATGAATATACTAAGGCTGTAGGTTGCAGTAGGTGCTTAGAGATGAAGAAGCTTGCACAGGATAAAGAAGCATGGAGAGCTGTATCAAACCAGTCTCTGGACTGAGGACCACAACTACAACAGCCAGTCTCTGGACTGAGGACCGCAACTACAACAGAAGCAAAATATTAAGTACGTAGATAAAAGAAAAGTTACTTCGTCCATCGTTCGCTGCTTTTCCTGAAAAGATCACCAATATTTTCCTACTGATTCTAAGTTCTTGAAACTCTCCTCGAGACGTAATCGGGGATCATACCACTGTTTGAGCATTGGGAATAGTCAGTGCTAAATGGTGAAAATTGATGTTGCGGAATTCTATTTTTCGTTTTAATTTGTCAGTTTTTAATGGCTACAAGCAGATAAATGCATATTAAGTAGACAGAGGCATAAATTCAGCTACTTTCTACTTTTACCGTGAACCAGGAATGAACTGTTAAGTTTTTAATTTATTACTGTAACCATAAGTTCCTTCCTCTTTTATTATTTCATACCAATGGCAGACAAACGTTTAATCTTTTAAATGAAATGAAGCTTTGTACTTCACTGATACATCACTTCGTAAAATATTTCCAGGTTACTGTTAGTGCTAGTCTGATGTATAACGGATATTGGACGATGAAAGTGAGATATTACTATATAGAATAGAAGGGGTAAGTCTTGTATAGTGCATGTACACTTGTACCATCTAATAGGACACGCCACGTGATAACAGGTACATCATTGTCTGAGCCATATTTCATCGTTAACAGAATGTAACACTGTAATGCAGGAGAAATTGTGTAAATACAGGACCTCTATTTATCCGTTCCGAGAAGAATGGAAATTGTTTTGAATGCCAAAGGTTTTCTTACGCCGTATTAGGCATGATAATGTATTGTTTTATGGTGTTTCGTATATTTGGACCAGACTCTGTATATGCTTAATGGCTGTCTTTGCAGCCGAAAACACTAAAATGTCGCCCACGTATTGCCAAGGTTGTTTGCAGTAGGCTGCAGAAGTTTCGCTGGGAAGCCCTTGCACGTCCTCCATACAGAACCCAGCTATCCTTACATGGTTTTCATGTTTTTGGAGCTGTGAAGAAAGGCATTCGTCGCTGTCGATTTGCTTCGGATGAGTAGGTGGACGCTTGGCTGCAATCATGGTTCCATAAGGAGCCACAAACGTTTTCCAAATGGATCTGACCTCTATGGGACTTAACTTCTGAGGGCATCAGTTCCCTAGAACTTAGAACTACTTAAACCTAACTATCCTAAGGATGGCATGAGGTTCAAGAGAGTTCACCAGTTCAAATACTTGAGATCTTGGTTTAGTAGCAACAACAACATAGAAATGGACATCAAGGAAAGAATAGCAATGGGAATGAAATACATGTATTCCCTCAAGGAGACGCTCAGCTCAAAATCTGTATCATCGTATACTAAGATGAGAATCTATGACACAGTGATATGGACAGAAGTCATATACGGCTCATAAAAGTGAAGCATGACCAAACGCGAAAAGGAAAAACTATTACTATTTGAAGAAAAAGTATTGAGGAAGATATGGGGACCACTCTCAGATAAAGGAAATGGAGGAGGAATGAGGAAATCCACCTCCTGGTGCAACAACCAACAATACAACAGAATCCGAAGAGCAAAAGAATCACGTGGGCAGGCCATGTAGCTCGCTTTCCAGAAAGAAGACAGGCAAAGAAAGCATTTGAGGGGAAACCAAACACCAGACGGCCGATAGGACGACGTGCCGAAGGACCTAGCAGCCTTGGAAACTGAAGACACCTGGAGGGACCGAGCACAAAACAGTAAGGAATGCAGACAGTTTGGGAAAGCAGCACGTGGTCTACAAGGCTTGTGACCGCTGGACATGTGATGTGATGTTTTAAATTCACATAACTGTCGCTGTTAAGAACCGAAATATCGCATTATGAAAACGCGAATACCTGGAGACCTAGCGTTCTGAATGGATCGAACTCACATGCTGATGTTGGGCTCTTTGATATCGGTGAGGCAGATCGCCACTTGAGTACACGATTCCTAGTCCCTAGTTGGATCTTCAAATGGAGCAACAATGACCTTCCTAGTCACGTAACACAGTATATTCTTGGGCCTATATGTACATAAGCTCTCTCTAATGTAATTGCATGCGGTTTTTATAGTGTCCTAGTCATCCACCCTGGTTGTAATCATTTGCGCTATTGTTTCTGGTTGTTACAGTTGCTCTCCTCATTTAGTGCGGTTACAGACGCTTGCACTGACAAGCCAAAACATTATGAACACTGACCATAGCGGAACTAAGTGCAGCGTGATGGCGTTGCCGGCACGAAATGCGGTAAGAAAGTATGTTAGTGGAGCAGAGGGGAATGAGAAATCATTCTATTGACGATATGGCCACAATGGAGAAACCCATTGACATATGGGAATTTGACAAAGAGCAGATTGTTACAGCCCGCACGAGCATCGCGGAAACGGCGTAAATGGTCTCCTGTCCGTGTGCTACAATCAAGAGCGTCTATGGAAAGTTATTGAAGGTCGATAAACCACGGGTAGGTGAGAAGGTGTAAGCAGGATAGGTGGCGATCTTCGACAGAGCTATGACAGAGCGCAATCATGGGAGTCCGCAGAAATTTTTCCGGGACTGGGAGTAAGGCTCTAAAATGGCAACTTTTGATTGAACATTATCTGATCAGTTTTCAGACGTGTCATGTCACAAGAACTATGAAGGTGACTATGGACATGAACTATGCATGTGACAGAAGACATTATTATATCCCAGGGAATTGATGGTTATCCACTCACTATTTATATCTGTTATAGGTAGATTACTTTGCTCACTGATTCATGATAATCTTAAAATTAAAGCATCTTGTATTGTTAAAATCACTGTGAACGTACGATGTAAAATTATATTCTTTTACGGTTGAATTTGACTTGCATCCAAGAAAATGATCAATAATTTAGGAAATAAAGCAGTAAAATATCTAGAGAAGATATTTTTATTCGTATACCAAAAATGTTAAATTGATACTGAATGCAAAAAGTCTCAACTAGGAAATCATCATAAATGAGAATACTGTTGGTTATAAACAAAAATAACGAGTCATGAACAGCCATTGACTAATCTTTCTCGAAAGTGATAACGTAAAGAACAAATTTTAAGACAAAGCGGAGCGCACACGATAACGCACTTGGCACTCTGTGAAACCAAACAATGCTCCAGCTGTTGTTGATTACGTTCAGAAGAATGTGACGGAGAATTTGATTGCATAACAGCTGGGAAATGCCTTGTCAACTTGACAATAATAGTTCGAAGCACGTATTAGATGAAGTAGGCACGACATAGAAATTCAGCTTTTTCCGTCTTCTTTTGATCCACTATTCAGGAGCGTGCTCATTGTTATGGAAGGTAGAGTGACGTACAAGCGAATGAAGCCTAAGCTACATAATCGAGCGTAGGGTGTTGGAAGGGAAGACGGTAACTGCAGTAGTACCGGCCGGTTATAACTAAAGTGCAGGTACTCACAGAGGTACAGTATGTGATGTAATTAAGGTATGGCAGCGAAACTTGGCAGATATTCTAATGCGTTAATGCAAAACCGACTTCGCTGAAAAAAAGAATTAGTTCCAATTTTGGCCTTCGGGTGTAGGTCCGGAGATGTGAATGCTGGATAAACGTATCGAAACGTATACATCTGTAGTGGATTAGGAACAGGACGAGGGTAGATAAGGTCAAACAAGTGAGAAAGGCACAAAGTTGATTTTTATTACTAACCGCCGCTTTTACAACTTGTTCAATATGAGCACCGGAGACATCGACGTGATGCTGCACAGCGCCAGATTTGCACCAGGTGGCCAAATTTGGAACTATTTTTTTTCAGCGTAAGCCAGTTACATAACATATCTACATAACATATCTACCAAGTTTCGATTCCATACGATAATTACAGCCCACAATGGACCTCCGTGAGTAGCTGCACTTTTATTATAAACATCCAGTGTTATCAAACTGATCAGCCACATAGTGAGAGGTTTTGTGGAATCACGAAAATTGCTTTTAAAGAGTATGAGAATTCTACAATGAATGAAAACTCTGTACTCCAGATTCAAGTGGGGAGGGAGCCAAGTGCCCCCTCTTACCTACGCATCACTCCCCCCCCCACCCCCCACCCTCCCCCCCGCGGACGTCACCTGTGAGTATTGTGCTAGTGCAGGCGCAAGCGTTTCCGAGCACACTATTGAACACAGTAGACGACATCTGATTGATTTCATACTGACACAAAGACATCGCTAATTAGGATCTATGGAAAAGTTTCGCCTGTTCGGATGAATAAGTTTCCTGTTAAAACGGGTGAATGAACGCGTCAGGATACGCCGTCAACCAAGCGCAAGGGTGCACCGCGACATAGACACAGGTTGGTGAGCACACTTTTATGTTATGTCGTACATTTACCTAGGCTTCCATGGGACCTGTGGTAGAAATCGTGGGCAGCGTCACCGCTATAGGCTATGTGAACTTTATTGTAGGCTACTTGCATCCCGTCATATCTGATGTCTTCCCTGACGATGATGGCATCTTCCATCACGAAAACTGTCTGCTTCAGAAGGTGAGAATTGTAATACAGTGGTTTGAGGAACATGACAGTGAGCGCATGTTGAAGTCTTGACCGTCACATGCACCTAATATGAGCCCGATGGAACACATCTGGGACGCTTTCTGGCATCAGCTCTGTGATCACAATCCAAAGGCCTGTAATTTGCGTGAATTCCGTGCCCTATGCGTAAATTTCTTGCTCCATATACCTCCAGAAACCTACTCAATACTTTTCGAACCTATAAGTCACAAAATCGCTGCTGCATTGGGCTTCAGTGGTGGAACAGCAAGCTGTTAAGCTGGTGGTCAAAATGCTTTGACTCATCAGTGTTCGCACTAAGATTCGAATTTCTCTGTCAGAAGAAGGTGATCTCTTTAATAAGTCTCTAACTTAAACAGTTAAGTATTTCTAATCAGAAATAAAGATAAGAATAAAGAATATTAGGGTTTGAGGTATCTTCGATGCCAAGTTCGCAATAGACGGAGCAAATCTCTTATAAACAGGGATGAGGAATGAACTCGAAATGGTTCAAATGGCTCTGAGCACTATGGGACTTAACTTCTGAGGTCATCAGTCCCCTAGAACTACTTAAACCTAACTAACCTAAGGACATCACATACATCTATGCCCGAGGCAGGAATCGAACCTGCGACCGTAGCGGTCGCGCGGTTCCAGACTGAAGCGCCTAGAACCGCTCGGCCACACCGGACGGCAGGAATGAACTCGCCCGTGTCGCTTTGAAAGAGACTATTACGACATCTCCTCAATCTGAATCTGTATAGGTGAACGGGGTCTGAATCCTGCTCCACCCAAATGCGAGACCAGCGCCTTTAGCATTACATACCACTCGTCGCAAATGGTAGATGGTTAAAATTACCGGTTAATCATTTTTCCATTATCTAAGCTTAGTGAAAAGAAGTCTAACAGTCTCTTTTTTGAATCAGAAAGAAAAAGGAGAAAATTCGGAGGAGCGAAGGACAACGGCCGTAAGGAATACGCAAAGTTATGAAATACTTGTGTTACTTCACGCAAAATACTGGGAAGTGCCTTCTTCGGCCGTCGATATCCGTCTTCTTGCTCCGCCGCTACCGCTAGCAGCCAATCGATGTACTCGGCCCAATGAAGACAAATTTCCACGGCGCGTTGGCCACGGAAATAGCGTCCTTGAAGCCGTGGGAAGTGAGCACGAAATTACATGCGGCCAGCTGATGGTGCCGTTTCGCCCACAGACTGCTGTCAGCGAAGACACCACGGTTTGCAGCACCACGGATTTAAATTATTTAAAATCATAACGACCTACGTCGTTTCTAGTTGCGGCCAAATCAGATCGATAAATTGTCCAACGCACAAACTATTCCTTTAAGGAAAGGCGACTTACTATAGCCGAGTAATGTGGTACAGTAGATGTGACAGTGGTTTCGCGTTAGAGGGGGGAGGGTTCAGGTTCGGTCTGGCCATGGATTCCGTGATCTATTAAAGGTGAACAACGAGAAAGTTTGAATTAAAAGAGCACGGACGCGTTCGTATCGACATGACATAGTCGTCGAGGAGACCTTAAGACTCATTCTTCCATCCTTTCTTTGCGAGTGACCACAACAGCGACAGACTAATTTCTAAATATTTATTCAGCCGGGTATATTTTTCAAATGTAATAAGCTACTATCGCGAGCTGAAAAGACTTTTGCTTCTCACACTCAAATGTGCAATTGTATTTTGAAGCTATTTGTTCAATTTTTTCTGTTATTTTATACTTATTGTATTTTGTCACATGTCAGACTTGTAGTCGAGATGATTATCGTGCATGTCCTGTTTATGTTTTCTGTTATTAGCCATCTGAATTCTCGGATGATTACTTTGATTTGATTTGATCAGGGATACAAAACAACAGTGGTCTTAGCCATGTGTTGTCCTCATCGAAACTAAGTTTAGTATGCAGTTTCTCTTCTTATCATTCTAGTATAACTAGCCTTTATACTTGAAGAGTAGACCTTTACTAGGTCTTTTTTAGACACCATCTCTTCAGTAATTAATGACCCAAATATTTTGTGCCTGTGGTTCGGTTTTCTCTGTGTAACAATCGTATGTAGTGTTTCCTGAACTTACCATGGCCAGTCATGAAACCTAGCATGAGTGAAATCTATCTGTTAAATCCCAAGACCGCAGGAAATCTCATGAAAAAAGGTGTCGGCATTATTAGCTTGCCACTTTTGCTTTCGGATCTTAGCCCAATTTTATAAGTGCTACTTCCTGATAGGATAGTTACCTAAAAATGTAGGGTTGTGCCCTTATTCAATAAATGGTATATTTTTGTATGGTTTTTTCCCACCACAGACCTCGTTCTACCTTTAATATTTAACGCAGACCGAGAAGAACGATTATATCAGTGTGAGAAACTACACAGTTTCTAATTAGGATCATGTTGTAATTTCATTGAGTTTGGTGGCTCATATTAAGAAAGGTGGCCTTATCATGGAGAGGCTGGGATTATTCGGCATTAAATCCCTGCTACGTGGTAGAGAAATCAGATCTCAATAGGAAACTCTGAAAATAAGTCAAACGGATCAAAAAGAATTGGCGAAAAACTTAAATAAGCCAAATACAAGACGTAAAATTGATGAGAAAAACAGAGAGGGAGGATTAAGCCAATTTTCCCTCTGCATAAATAGCACATGGTGCAGTCTCAGTCGACTGAACTCATTTACAGTGCACTGCAGTCGTGGTACGCAGCAATCCTATACTAGCATGCAACGACGTGCAACAGACGGATTCCATATCCCTAGATATCGGGAACGCGTTTGACACGGCTCCCCATTGTTACCGTTTATGAACGCCCGTCCATACGTATTAGGTTTCCAGACATGCAAGTGGCTCGAAGACTTTTTACGTAAAATAAAAAATAAAAAAATACACTACTTTCTTAGTGATGGCGGATGTTAATCAGAGCATCAGAGTCAAGGGTGTCATCAGGATAGGAGTGCTCTGGGGAAGTGTGGTAGGGCCACCCTAATTCTTTGTATACCTAAAAGCCGGCCGGGGTGGCCGAGCGGTTCTAGGCGCTATAGTGTGGAACCGCGCGACCGCTACGGTCGCAGGTTCGAATCCTGCCTCGGGCGTGGATGTGTGTGATGTCCTTACGTTAGTTAGGCTTAAGTAGTTCTAAGTTCTAGGGGACTGATGACCTCAGAAGTTAAGTCCCATAGTGCTCAGAGCCATTTGAACTATTTTATAAAATGGTGCAAGGTGCCTCCGCCATAAGGCATACGGTGGCTTGCAGAGTATATATTGAGATGTAGAACACGCTTTGAGGCGTCATGTCACGAATGACGCACCTCTCCCGCCGGAGGTTCGAGTCCTCCCTCGGGCATGGGTGTGTGTGTTGTTCGTAGCATAAGTTAGTGTAAGTAGTGTGTAAGTCTAGGGACCGATGACCTCAGCAGTTTGGTCCCTTAGGAATTCACATACATTTTGACCTCGGTCGTGTTTGCGTAGCTACGGATGTGGTGAACCTGAGGCTCCTCAGCCGGACTGAAGTCAATGTCCATCAATCCTTCTTTACCTTTAATTCTGGACTTGCCTGAGCAACAGCCGTGGGACACGATGATGGATCGTTGTTTCTCACAGAGAATGGAGATCTTGGCTTAAACACTTGGATTTCGAAGTAGTACAGTCCACTTTAAAACAAAATACTCATCATCAAGGTGTATTATATGATGACGAGATGTTGATGGCTGTTGTCGCCAAGCAGATGTTAACAAGTCACCCGCCGCAACACAGTTGTATAAGGCTTGCTTATACACTACTGGCCATTAAAATTACTACACCACGAAGATGACGTGCTAAAGACGCGAAATTTAACCGACAGGAAGAAGATGCTTTGATATGCAAATGATTAGCTTTTCAGAGCATTTACACAAGGGTGGCGCCGGTGGCGACACCTACAGCATGCTGACATGAAGAAAGTTTCCAACCGATTTCTCATACACAAACAGCAGTTGACCGGCGTTGTCTGGTGAAACGTTGTTCTGATGCCTCGTGTAAGGAGGAGAAATGCGTACCATCACGTTTCCGACTTCGATAAAGGTCGGATTGTAGCCTATCGCGATTGCTGTTTATCGTATCGCGACATTGCTGCCCGCGTTGGTCGAGATCCAATGACTGTTAGCAGAATATGGAATCGGTGGGTTCAGGAGGTTAATACGGAACGCCGTGCTGGATCCCAACGGCCTCGTATCACTAGCAGTCGAGATGACAGGCATTTTATGCGCATGGCTGTAAAGGATCGTGCAGCCCCGTCTCGATCCCTGAGTCAGCAGATGGGGACGTTTGCAAGACAACAACCATCTGCACGAACAGTTCGACGACGTTTGCAGCTGCATGGACTATCAGCACTGAGACAATGGCTGCGCTTACCCTTGACGCTGCATCACAGACAGGAGCGCCTGCGATGGTGTACTCAACGACGAACCTGGGTGCACGAATGGCAAAACGTCATTTTTTCGGATGAATCCAGGTTCTATTTACAGCATCAGGATTGTCACATCCGTGTTTGGCGACATCGCGGTGAACGCACATTGGAAGCGTGTATTCGTCATCGCCATACTGCCGTATCACCCGACGTGATGGTATGGGGCGCCATTGGTTACACGTCTCGGTCACCTCTTGTTCGCATTGACGGCACTTTGAACAGTTGACGTTACATTTCAGATGTGTTACCACCCGTGGCTCTATCCTTCGTTCGATCCCTGCGAAACCCTACATTTCAGCAGGATAATGCAAGACCGCATGTTGCAGGTCTTGTATGGGCCTTTCTGGATACAAAAATGTTCGACTGCTGCCCTGGCCAGCACATTCTCCAGATCTGTCACCATTTGAAAACGTGTGGTCAATGGTGGCCGAGCAACTGGCTCGTCACAATATGCCAGTCACTACTCTTGATGAACTGTGGTATCGTGTTGAAGCTGCATGGGCAGCTGTACCTGTAACGCCATCCAAGCTCTGTTTGACTCAATGCCCAGGCGTATCAAGGCCCTTATTACGGCCAGATGTGGTTGTTCTGGGTACTGATTTCTCAGGATCTATGCACCCAAATTGCGTGAAAATGTAATCACATGTCAGTTCTAGTATAATATATTTCTCCAATGAATACCCAGTTATCGTATGCATTTCTTCTTGGTTTAGCAATTTTAATGGCCAGTAGTGTATGAATGGAGGTCTGCTTGAGCCTACTGATAATTTCCCAGTATCTCGGGAGACTAAAAAGTGTCCCTTGAACCTTTTCTCTAGCTCCCAAGTTGATGGATCTATCGCTGGTAAGAATCAACATCCAACGCAATAAGTAAATCTTGCAACAATTTCTACGAGACATGGGGAAAGATAAACCTTATCCTTAAAATGACTACTACACAACAAAGGAACATCAAGACGTGTAGGACACATATAGACAAACTGAAAATTTTAACGCACAGAAGGCAATTTTTGATCGTGTCTGTAAGGGCTATATTTTAAGGATTCTACGCGCTTGTGCTAAAAGAACATACCCTCCCCAGAAAGGACTGCTTCGATCGGGAAACGACTCAAATTGGAGTGGCCATCTTTATAGATGATACATACCACCGCACGCCTCAGCTCGTCAACACTGACAGAGTGTATGTGGGTCATAGGATCACGATATGTTGCCTCTATTTGCCATTACATCAACCTGTAATCAGGATTGTCTCACCAGCCTCGTCATCTAGCTCTCTCTGTACCATCCCTCATACATGGGGATTTCAACTTACGCAGTGTGCAGTTAGGCTCAACCACCTC
Organism: Schistocerca nitens; assembly: GCF_023898315.1. Classification (NCBI taxonomy): domain Eukaryota; kingdom Metazoa; phylum Arthropoda; class Insecta; order Orthoptera; family Acrididae; genus Schistocerca; species Schistocerca nitens. Next base: position 697,316,975 of record NC_064616.1, on the reverse strand, counting down.
CTGCAATTATGGTAGAACGTTGAGAGTCTCTTCCTCCTGTGCCTTTGTCCCGTGTTGAAGCAGAGCTGGGATGGTTATTAACAAATTTGGCACGGATAGTCTAAGGGGTGGCGGGGTGCTCTTCCTGTAGCCACACCATTACGCCATCTGTACGGGAATAGTGTTACTCTTTTGAAAGTGAGTGAAAGTTTTTTAAATGTTTCAAAATCGCGTAACAGGTGGGACTTCGACACCAGCACGGTATTGACCTAGTGGGATTTAAGAAAAATCGCCTAAAAAGTGACATCCAGGCAGGCTGGCGCACCGACCCACGTTGATAGCCCGCCGGCGGGCGTATTCGATCCGGAAGCCGGCACACTTCTCCGTTACGGAAGCGGCGACTTAGAACGCACGGCTAACAGAACGGGTCAGAGCGCTGAGCGACTCTTGTTGACAAAAAATTGTATGTCTTCTTAACATAGGGCTGTACACACACTGCAGCACTGCTACAGGGACGTTCTCTGCCATAGGTCTTTCTATATGCTCAACTACACTTCAGCGATCATTCCGTAATCAGGATGCATCTGTATTACAATTCCCGACAGAAACTCGCCACAGTGTGTAATTGTCAATGAAAACCGGACGTTGTGGAGCGAGACTGCTGTATTTAAGCGACATGATAGCGTTCAGGAACGGAGTTTCAGATAACGAACACGTAACGAGTTGATGTTGACTGTTCTTGTTCTTACCTGATTGGTTCGTTTGTGAATCTCTTTATCATGCGTTTTTACACTTTACTTAAGATCCAAAGAGGCAATGTTCCGTTATGTCTCATCAATTCATTTTACTGCTTCAGAATGGGTTTGCTGTGGCGTTCCGTTTCTAACTGCAAGATCTGAACTCAAAAAGTGTGACTATCTTTCCAATACAGAACGCGAAATTGTGACTGAATGAGAGAGCAACTAGGTGGCAAATAAGGGAAAGATCAGTGCGATGGCATGTGTTGAGTTTTCTAATTACATAAAGCACATTGTGTCTTAGGAGACTACAGACTGTTTTCTACAACCTGTATCATTATTGGAACGTTTTCGTCGATGTGCGTGATAGTGGCACTTAGATGTTTGTTGTACTATCTTGACACTGTATCCCATAAAATAGAAGTGAGCGTACGGCATTGTGGGCCGGGAGTCCCCCATTCGGGGAAGTTCAGCCGCCGAAGGCAAGTACTTATTGCATTCGACGCCACACTGGACAACTTGCGCGTCGGAGATGGGGATGAAATTATGATGAGAACAACGCAAAACCCAGTCCCTGAGCGGAGAAAACCTCCCGTCCCAGCTGGTAATCGAACCCCGGCTCTTTGGCGTGGCATTCCGCCACGCTGATCACTCAGCTAACCTTTTTGTTGATTGCTGTGCGCTGTGGAATGTGGCTATTGTCTTGTGTAAAACATCTGAGCAGAAAGTTGAAACAGCCATTTGTGAACTGCAAAAAAAGTAGTTAGAACTACTGGGAATGCACTGTGGACTGTCTGAGATGGATTTGAAGTGTCGCGAATCTATTTCAAACCGTTACAAATGTATTTCGCTTCCTTGCTGAGAATAATGAAGTTACAAACTAACATGATCGACGTCCGTTAAAGGAACTCATTGATCGTTGCAAAACATGAGGTCAGTTGCTTCGGTTACTGACGTGTGGTTTCGGGCAGCAGCATATTCCAACACTTCCGATCTCCCGATGGTGGCGAAATCCGTTTGATATATTGCAGAACAATGAGTTAGAGTAGCCGTAGAACAAAACTTGTGTGACTGAAGTCTGACCTTCCATCTGTTTTGTACTGCCATACACCGACTTTCATTAAGCGTTAAAGAAGCAAACGGCCAAGGATTGTGTATGAAAGTGACAGACTTCTCAAAGGCAAAAAAAGTGTATATTATGCGAAAATCCTGCCTAGAATTATCAAAGGACCAATAGCATTTCTGAAGAGGTAGAAGAAGATCAGAAAAAGGGAAAACTGGACCAAAATTTATAAGAAAATTGGAGCTCTTTAGTACAAACCTAGAACAAGATCTGTTGTAGTTAACAATAAAGAGGCGACATTACTGATAAACAACTGCAGGTAGTGTTTGAAAGGTTGCATAGAAGAACTGTACGATGACAAGGACTTCAAGAATGAAAGTAATTTGCCGGCCGTTGTGACCGAACGGCTCTAGGTGCTTCAGTCTGGAACCACGCAACCGCAACGGTCGCAGGTTCGAATCCTGCCTGGAGTTTGGATGTGTGTGATGTCCTTAGGTTTAAGTAGCCCTAAGTTCTAGGATAATGATGACCTCAGATGTTAAGTCCCATAGTGCTCAGAGCCATTTTTGAACAAAAGTAATTTAATTGAACAGATCAGTGAGTCTGAAAGAAGTGCAAGTCCTTTCGATAATGAGACATGGATTTGAACATGCCCTTCGGTGTCTCAAAGAAGGGAAAACAACAGATGTTCATGATATTCCTGCAGAATTGCTGAATAGTTTAGGTAAAAGCATGAAGACCAGTAATGGCTTCAAATGGCTCTGAGCACTACGGGACTTAACTTCTGAGGTCATCAGTCTCCTCGAACTTAGAACTAGTTAAACCTAACTAACCTAAGGACATCATACACATCCATGCCCGAGGCAGGATTAGAACCTGCGACCGTAGCGGTCGCGCGGTTCCACACTATAGCGCCTAGAACCGCTCGGCCACTCCGGCCGGCGAAGACTAGTAATTCATAGTAATAAATGACTGCTGCGATAGAGAAATCATGCCAGAAAACTTGACATAATGCAGAACCGTTACCACACCTAAAATAGGAAAGACAGTTGTCTGCACCAATATTACAGAACACTATCATTGTGATCACATGCATCCAAAATACTAATTAATATAGTTAAAAGCAGGATAAAAGGAAGAGTAGATAAATTCCGGGTGTTTATAATTAAAGTGCAGCCACTCACAGAGGTCCAAGGGGGGCAGTAGAGAAACTAGGTAGATATTCTGACACATTCTACATCTACATCTACGTAATTACTCTGCTATTCACAATAAAGTGCCTGGCAGAGGGTTCAATGAACCACCTTCAAGCTGTCTCTCTACCGTTCCACTCTCGAACGGCGCGCGGGAAAAACGAGCACTTAAATTTTGCTGTGCGAGCCCTGAATTCTCTTATTTTATCGTGATGATCATTTCTTCCTATGTAGGTGGGTGCCAACAGAATGTTTTCGCAATCGGAGGCGAAAACTGCTGATTGAAATTTCATGAGAAGATCCCGTCGCAACGAAAAACGCCTTTGTTTTAATGAATGCCCCTCCACTTCACGTATCATGTTTGTGGCGCTGTCTCCCCTATTTCGTGGTAATACAAAACTAGCCGCCATTCTTTGAACATTAATGCGGAACCGATTTAAGCTGAAAGAAAGGCAGCTGCTTTTTTGGCCACCATGTGCAAACGTGACGCTGTGACTGCAAGAAAACCGTGTAGAAATGTTTTCGTATCTAACGGAACGGAACGTCGGCAGAATAGGTTAAACAAGTAAGAAGGGCATAATATTGATTTTATTATTAACGGCTGCTTACACAATCTGTTCAATATGAACATTAGAAACGTCAACGACATGCTATAAGGTGTCATATTTGCATCGGGGGTAAAAATTGGAATTAAGTTTTTTCAGCGTAAACCGGTTCCGCATTAGAGGATTAGCATATCTACCAAGTTTAGTTGTTGTATAATAATTACAGCCCATGCTGGATCTCCGTGAGTAGCTGCACTTAACTTATAATCACCCGGTATAATTGAGAAGATCAAATTGGATTTAGAGAAGGCAGAGGAACAAGAGAAACAATTTTGTCCGTGTGTATGCTATTCAAGAGAAGGAGGGAAGTGAACAGAAAAACGTATCCTACCTTCATTGATTTATAAAATACTTTTGACAGTGTGAATCTGGGACTTGCTCTTTAGAACTATGAAAAAAAAAATCTGACTTACCTGGAAGGATAGGAGAACGATTAATCAACTGTATCAGAATTAAAGCACAAATAAAACAGCAGTGAGGCAGAGTCCAGCATTAGAAAAGTAGTTAAACAAGGATGTCCCCTATCCTCATATTTATTTAATATATTCAGTGAGGAAACTTTTCAGATCAAGAAGGGGAAGACAAAGGGAATAAAAGCCAAGGATACATTGTATTAGATTTTCTGATGACATCGTGACACCATAACAAACCAATACAAAACTAATATTAAAATCGATGACGTTAGAATTATCAGGTGAAACGATTTTGTTATTTCGGTAGCATAATCAGAGGACAACAGATGTTTACATGAAATGAAGAAAAGAATGGCATTCACGAATCCAGCTTTTATGATTAAGAAAAACATTTTAACCAGAAAACATATGAATACAGATGACAGAATTTCCTTTGCTAAATCATTTACGTCAAGGACACTGCTCTATGGAAGTATAAGTTGGACTGTAACTAAATAGGAAAGAAATCGACTTGAAGGTACTGAAACATGGATATGCCAGAAAGTGACAAGAACGAGATATATGAAAAGAAAAATCAACCTGGACGTCTTGAGGGAAGTCAACGAAGAGAAAAGATTATTAAAGGAAATGGAGAAGAGAGAACTAAAATTTATTGGACATATCATCAGCCAAATCCCTTTATCATTAATATCCTTGAAGGAAAAGTGCTAGGAAAGAAAGGAAGCGTTTGGAAGTCATCGAGAAGAGGATAGGATGCGACAATTACGAACAGCCAGTGGTAGAAGGAAGTGGTTGCATCGACAAGGCATTAACATTTAAAATACGATGATGATCGGTTTTACAGGTGTTTAGATAGAATATTATGTGTATCAGGCTGTTTCGTATTTGTTTCCTTCATATGTTAGCAAGTTGAAGTAGTTTCGTTTCCCGTATTGTGATGAACACCGTTAACGATATTCCTGGCCTCTGAGAATACAGAAGAGTATGTGGTATAGTCCGAAGAACAAGGTCCCAAGGCGAGGTTGGTACTTTGCGACGAAACCTGAAGTAAGCACAGTCGCTGGCAGACGCAACGACGAATGGGAGACTTCGGCGTGGACACATCCTCAAGAGTTTCCATACGCTACCGCTGGAGAAGGTTACTTAAGACAGAGCGGAGCAGCTCCGCCCCCCCCCCCTCCACCCCCCCTCCACCCCCCCTTTTTCCAACGGAGGTTCGAGTCCTCCCTCGGGCATGGGTTTGTGGTCCTTAGCGTAAGTTTGTTTAATTAGTGTGTAAGCCTAGGGTCCGATGACCTCAGCAGTTTGGTCCCATAGTCCTTATCACCAATTTCCAATTTCCAGAGCGGAGTGCCACTCAGGCTATTCTGCAACCACCACCGAAAACAACAACATCGTTTCACTACACCCAGCAGGGCGAGAGTTGTATTAGACAGAACCGCAGCAAAGTTTATAGTGGATTGGACTCTTAGAGAAGAGACTAGAATCTTGTATTTTGTCAAGTAATACGAAAGTGTTCAGAGATAGTGACAAATACACTTGACAGTCCGATGAAAATGGATTGTTTCAAAATTAAGTATTTCATCTTGTTCAAGTTGTAATAAAGTGATCTAATATTTTGTATATTTTGCATGTTTTATACACTGAAGTGACAGAAGTCATGGGATACCTCCTCATACCGTGTAGGACCTCCTTCTGCCCAGTGTAGAGCAACAACTCGACGTGGCTTGGACTCAACAAGTCGATGGAAGTCTCCTGCAGAAATACTGGGCCATGGCGCCTCTATAGCCGCCCATAATTGCGGAAGTGTTACCGACGCGGGATCCCCCCGTCGGAGGTTCGAGTGCTCCCTAGGGCAAGGGGGTGTGTGATGTCCATAGCGTAAGTTAGTTTAAGTTAGATTAAATAGTGTGTAAGCTTAGGGAACGATGAACTCAGCAGTTTGGTCCCATAAGACCTTACCACAAATTTCCACAATTTACCGATGGAGGATTTTGTGCACGAAAAAGCATCTCAATTACGTTCCATAATTGTTCGATGGGACTCACGGTGGGTGATCTGGGTGGCCAAACCACTCGCTTAAATTGTCCAGAATATTCTTAAAACCATTTGCGAACAATTGTGACATGGCGCATGGTTATCCACAAAACGTCTATCGTTCTTTGGGAACGTGACGTCCATAAATGGCTGAAAATGATCACAAGGTAGTTGGATATCCAGAGGACCCAGTAAATTCCACGTAAACACAGCCCATACCATTGTGGAGCACCAACAGCTTGCACAGTGCCTTGTAGACAAACTTTGTTCTTAGCTTCGTGGGGTCTGTGCCACACCCGAACCCTATCATCCGCTCTTACCACTGAAATCGCGACTCATCTGACCAGGCCACAGGTTTACATTCGTCTAGGCTCCAACCGATGTGGTCACGAGCCCAGGAGAGGCACTGCAGGCGATGTCGTGCTGCTAGCAAAGGCGCTCGTGTCGGTCGTCTGCTGCCATAGCCCATTAACGCAAAATTTCGCCGCACTGTCTTAACTGATACGTTCGTCGTACATCCCACACTGATTTCTTCGGTTATTTTATGCTATGTTGCTGTCTATTAGCACTGACAACTCTAAGAAAATGCCGCTGCTCTCGGTCGTTAGGTGAACGCCGTCGGCTACAGCGTTGTCCGTAGTGACAGGTAATGCCTGAAATTTGATATTCTCGGAACACTCTTGACACTATGGATCTCGGAATATTGAATTCTCTAATAGTTTCGGAAATGGAATGTCCCATGCGCCTAGCTCCAACTACCATTCCGCGTTCTAAGTCTTAATTCCTGTCGTGCGGCCACAATCGCGTCGGAAAACCTTCTCACCTGAGTACAACTGACCGCTCCGTCAATGCGCTGCCCTTCTATCCTTTTCGTACGCGATACTACCGCCATATGAATGTCTGCATATTGCTATTCCATGACTTTTGTCATCTCAGTGTAGTATCCACTCGGCC